>NW_020954594.1:2138753-2264835 GCF_900497805.2 Vombatus ursinus
TGTGTGTGTGTGTGTGTGTGTGTGTGTGTGTGTGTGTGTGTGTGTGTAAAGAGTGAGAGAGAGAGAGAGAGCAAGAGAGAGAAGGAAAAAGAGGAGGGAGAAAGGAAAAAGAGGGGGAACATTTGCTTTTGAAGTCTGTGCCCTTGGGACAGAGGGATCTACATCTTTCCAAGGATGGTTAGAAATGTCTTAGTTTTAAACCACAAGAGAGTTTAGTTCAGAAAAGTCAGGTTGGGCTCTTCTCAAATGAGCAAACATCAGACTCCCAGGGACTATATTCCTGTTCATTTCAGTTCTTTCCCAAAAGATGATGTTACCACACTGATAAATAAGTTGGGAAGATGAGTTAATGTCAGGGAGCCCTATTTTGTATGTAGAACTGCATGCATGTCTTCAGAGTAAGGTTGAGAGCAGGGTTTTTCCAGCCAGACTCATTAGCAACTCAGTTCTTCATTTTTGGCTTTGAAAGCAAGGTGTAATACAATTTCACCCATTTAGGTTAATTGGGGAGGTCAGTCTCAATGAGACAAAGAAAATTAAAGACATTTTTTAAAAAAAGAAATATTTTTATTGTCTCAAAACTATGTACTTATACTAATCTTGAGTTAAGAATTAACCAGTGGTTGCCCTGCATAATCTCCACAAAATGCTTGAGTGAATAGACTCACATCACTAAAGAATAGAAGTCTTGGAATTAGAGCCTCATAGTCTGTCACTTCCTAGCTGCGTGACCTTGTGCAAGTCATCTAACTCTTCTGAGCTTTCAGCTTGCCATCTCTAAGATGAGCATGTGTTAACATATTTGGACTGCTTGCTTCACAGGGCTGTTATGAGGGAAGAAATTCATTAATTCAAGCACTAAGATTATGTTCAAAAGACAGACCATTCAGAGAAAAAACTGAAGAATTTCAAACCTATTTGTTGCCTTAAGAAAGATCATCACTGACATTGTGGACAAGAACATTACAGAACCATAGATTTCTAGGTCCGATAAGTGACTTTAAGAAGGAAATCCAACACATTTGTCAAGATAGTCCTTTATGCCATCCATGTTGGGAGTAGAATGTCTATCCTCCTTTATAAGGTCTTGAGGAGACTAGAAATTTCTCATAAGTATTTTTGTGTTATAAAATACATTAAAACAATTTGCTTTTATGTGGATTAAATGGAACCCCTCCTCCTCCTCCATTCTGGTTCACACTCTGTCTTTTTCTCCTGAGCAGCACAAAAACGTTTACTCCAGTTATCTGGTTTGAATCATTGTGAATTTGAAATCAGTGTGATCCAGATTAATGAGGTTTCACTTAAATTCTATCTTGAAGATATTAGCATGTCTAGGTATCCATGAAGGAGGTGTTATTTTTAGGATTATCCTCAGAATCAAGTCACCAAATTTGAAATAAGGCCTCTGGCTAACAGTTTTCCATTTAATCTTCTCTCTGGAGCAACAGACACTTGTCTTTAGTTGGTTTTAAATTCTGGACTTTCTATCTGCGTTCCCTGAGATAGTCCCAAAATGTTGGTGATCCAGTGATTGTCAGCTTTCTTAGGTTGTCCTGTGCATGTCCAGTTTTAAACAACTATCCAGCACTGGACCAGTTTATGTGTCTTCCTAGTATTCAGAAAAGCAGAAATACTAGAAGAAGCAAATATTTAGGAAGACTTTAGGATAAGTGGAACTAATAGGATGAAACTGAGAAAAGCTGTAAAAAATATTTTGAGAGAATATCAATTAGACAAGTTCTCAACGTGTGATCTGAGGATCCCCAGGGAGTTTGTGAAGTCAAAACTATTTTCATAATAATATTAAAGCATTTTAATTTCTCATATGGTAAACACTGATAGATATAACCCACACAAACACAAGCTCATTGGGAGGTCTTCAGTCATTTTTAACGGTGTAAAAGGGTTCTGAGACCAAAAAGATTGAGAACCGATTAATCTCTCAGACCACTATCAAGGTGGGGGTAGGGGATTGAATTGAAACACTTCCTATGGAGCTAGGCATGAGCTCTGATGGCTTCTTAATGTAATAGAGACAACAATCCAGGTCCCCCACTGCCTAGAGGCAAGGTTTATTACATTCTTTCCCTTCCCCAGGAATCTCCAATACGCTTAAAGGAGATGTGGGGATATTTAGTCTCTGCCATTGACTCAAGTTCTCTCCACTGATGTTCCTCCAGTTTTAGGGGTTCCCTATACCCCAGTTCCATTTAAGTACTTAACAGTCAGATTACCTTTTTCAAAGAAATATTTATTTCAAAGGTAAAGAAACTGGTTCCTGGCACCTCACATGGATGTCTCCATCTTTGGTGATCTGGCCATCTGCAAAGTCACACTGGTGACCAGTGACTTTTGCTTGGTCTTTTGGCCCTTGTAAGAGGAGAGAGGTATTCAGGGGCTACTTATCAAAGATGATTGGTGATCAACTCAGGAAGTCTCCCACTCAGTAGGCTATATAAGCCTCTCACCTTAGTCTCCTTTCCCTTTCCTTTCCTCTGCCCTTCCTCCCTTCTCTGTCTCTGTCTCTCTGTCCCTCTCCCCTTCTCTTTCTCTCTCTCCCCTTTCTCTTCTCTCTCTCTCTCCCCTTTTTCCCTCTCTCCCCCTCTTCCTCTCTCCTCCATTTCCTATCTCCCCCTCCCTTTTTTCTCTCTCTCCATCTCTCCTTTCCCTTCCCATTTCCCCTCTTTCCTTTCCCTTATTTTCTCTCCTCTCTTCCTCACTCTATCCTCCTTCCTCTCTCCTTCCCTCTTTCTTTTCTCCTTCCCTCCCTCTCTCTCCTCTACCCTTCTCTCTCTCTGTCTGTCTCTGTCTATCTCTCTCCCTGTCTCTCCCTCCTTATCCAATTTGTGAAGTGCTCACATCTAATACCTCCCCCAACCCCCAGTAGAAAGGCAAGAAATGGAAGTTCTTGGTTTGGGGAACCTTTTAAAGCTAAGCTCAAAGTACAGTGTATTTTGGGGCCTGGAGAATTGCAGTTTTCTCTTGGACAATAGACAAGGTGAATTTTCTCCAATCTTACGTAGTGGGGGAGAGGGGAGAATGAGGGGAGCCCCTCTATCTGCTGACCTGGAGGCCTAGTCCCATGCACCATGCATAAAGATAAGCCTGTGCCCTGACCCTTAGGAAGGGGAGTGGGGGTGGTCCTTGTGACTGAACAGGAAGCAGGCTGCCTACTCAGTAAGCTTGAAAGGAGAAATGACATCTGCTTTTGCTCTGTCTTCTCTCTAATTCCAGAGGAAGAGAGTGAGAGTACAAGTTGTTTCTCCTTTAGGCCCACTGAGTGGACAGACTCTTACTTAGTCGCCAATCATCTTTAACACAGTTCCCAGTGATGGGGACAATGGGAACCAACCAAGGGTCTGTGTTTAAGCACATGCAAGGAATTCCTCAAGAAGCACCAGGAGGCAGGCCCATCCACATGCATGTTCCACTGGATAAGCTCTGTAGCCACAGTCCAGCAGATTGGGAGTGAAAGGGAGTTCCCACAATTACCCCCATTACATTTATTTCTTTTTTGTTTTGTTTTGTTTTGTTTTGTTTTTTTGTCTAGGCAATGGGGTTAAGTGACTTGCCCAGGGTCACACAGCTAGTAAGTGTCAAGTGTCTGAGGCCTGATTTGAACTCAAGTCCTCCTAACTCCAGGGCTGGTGCTCTATCCACTGTGCCACCTAGCTGCCCCACCCATAGGCCTTTTAAAATCTGATGGACACACACCCATTAGAGATTGCATAGGTACTGTCTTGTCCAATGCAGAGCAACAGCACTATCTTAACATCTTTTCCAGCCCCCCAGAAAAATGTGGTTTTATAATGCTTTGATCTTAACGTCACTGATTTCCTGATTTAGACAGCAAAGGTGTATGAAATTATCCATCCTGTTCTTTGAATGGCCTTCCCTTGGATGTTATCTCTGAGTTTGAGCTCATGGAGAATCAGGGCCAGCAGAAGTATAGAAAGCCTTCAAACTTTCCTATGCCTGTGCCAATCCTTTTGAACCACAAGATTCAAGACAGTGCCAGGAACTCTCAGATCTCACTACCTAGGTTGGAAGCCAACTTGTGGCTTAACAAAAAGAATCAGATTAACTCTCTCCAGATCCTGCTGGGAAAGCTCTCGATGCACAGCCCGTGTCCCTTCTTGGATGCTTAGGGATTTGTAAATGCACGTTTCTTTCTGATCTGAACTGTAGATGATTGAAAGCAGCCCCTTGGAGGCTATCAGTTTCTCTGTCTGCATTTTCTTTGGCTTGGGGATAGAACATGGAGATATCCTGAGCTTTCAGAGGACATACCCCACACGTACCATTTGGCTCTGAAGCTTGTATTTGTGAAAAATGGTGCCTGGAGAAAAAAATTGAAATTGAGTAAAACCAAGTATTCAGGAGTAGATTCCTGTGACTGCAATCTTCCCATTCCTCGTTCTGCTAGATTATTGAAAACATAGTTTGGAGAGTTTTGCTGAAAGAGTCAAGAAAATATAGTTTATATCCAACCTGGTTCTCCTGGGGCCTGAATGCACAGAGAATCTCATTTGTTTTCTCTAGCATTCTCTAGCAGCTAGGTGGTGCAGAGGATAGAGTACTGGGCCTGAAGTCAGGAAGACTCATCTTCATGAGTTCAAATCTGGTCTTAGACACTTACTAGCTGTATGACCCTGGGCAAATCACTTAACCCTGTTGGCCTCAGTTTGTCATCTGTACAATGAGCTGAAGAAGGAAATGGCAAACCACTCCAGTATCTTTGCCAAGAAAACCCCAAATGGGGTCATGAAGAGTCGGATATGACTGAAATAGCTGAATAAAAAAACATTCATCTTGTTTCCTCTTTGTAGTGGCCTTGTCTTATGGAGTTACACACCTTCTCTCTTATCCTTTGGCCTGTGTCTACTGTAAAGTAGATACTTGATTGTATTCATTGTTGGAAGGAAAACCACAGCTGCAAAATGATAGCATATAGAAGACCATCTATATATACATGGATCTCCAGTCTAACCTAAAATCTTAGATTCCTACTCAAATTCTCTTTATTGGTTTGATGATACTTTGTAATATATTTATTAAATCCTGAGCCAGATTCTTCTGCTGGGCAAGATGCTCTCTAGGAAGAATGAATTTTCTTTGGAAGCCTTTCAGGCTGATAAGAGTATTTTAATTCATAGGTTAGCAATTTGTGAATGGAGTCACAGTACCCTGAAAACTGAGTTCTCAAAGACACATGGGGAGTACCTTATGTTGGGGACTTGGGGGGATAGGAGAATCTAGATCATTCATCTAAGTATAGTGTCCTTTCTTCCTCCACAGTCTTGCTTGGACAAAATCCATGTGACATCAAATCAGTATTTATTTACATACGTATTTGATAGTGTTTGCTATCAAAGAGACCTCATTTTTCTGGGGTAGTCTGTATTCAGACCTCTGGTTACTTCATTCATTCACTCCTCTGTTTATTCAACACTTAATAAGTGGCTGGTTGGCAAACATTTACTACCTGGCCACATAATATAATGGAAAGAATGTGGGACTTACTAGTTCTGTGACCATGGGCAAACCATTCCAACTCTCTGAAACTCAGTTTTCTCATCTGTAAAATGTGAAAGCTCCTCACTGGGTTATAAGGGTCAAATGAGAAAATGATGCAAAACAATTTTAAAACCTTAAAACATTGTATACATTTTGGTGGCCATGGTGGCTGTTGTCATTATGATTATTAAGCACATTCAGGGTGTCCCAAAAGTTTTAGTGTAGTTTAAAGTTCTTAAATTAATTACATTTTATGTTTTAATAGCTTAAACTGCACCAAAACTTTTTGGGAAGAGTGTTTTAATAGGAGAAAGATAATGAGTTGGTATAAGTTACAGCAGCGGCCACGCCCTGGTAAGCATCTTCAGGTTAAACCAGGTTGAGGGGAGCTGACAGGCTTTAAATCCATCATGAGCTAGTGGGATGCCTACCCCAAGCATGTAAAGAATTCTCCTGGCGGAATGGGCAGACAAGAACAATTTGTTCCAATGGCCATGAAGGCGGCTGAAGCAGGCACTGTGGAGCACTTAGAGGTTGGTCAGACATCAAAGATGCCAAGGTCATCCGCTGCATCCTGGCCTATCGCCAGTCATTCTGACTTGTGTCTTGCCACTGGACTTTGATTAATCTGGAAGAGAAAGTGAAGCTGACAACTTTGTGCAACTCTGTCTCACTCAAATCCAATTTACACACAATTACATCACCTGTGATGTCATTGGTCCTTTTTGACCCCCACCCCCACCAAGGACCACCACCACCACCACCCACAACAACAATAATACTGTCAAATAGGGCACATACTGCAGTAAGAGCTGTCCTCTTTCTCTCAAAATCAGTAGAAAAGTTAAACACTGAGGGGACATGATCAGAAACCTTTCTCTGGTAAGGGGAAGGGTAGGACTGTGAAAAGCATTCTAGGTTTGGAGTGTATGACTGGGTCAAATCCTGGTCCTGTTGCCTATGACAATGTCACTTTAGTTAAGTGTCTTAACTACTCTGGGCCTCAGTTTATTTTTCTGTATTGTAAGGCTGTAGGATTAGATGAGATAAGGTCTATTCTAGCTCTTAAGTCTACACTTCCATCTTCTTGAGAGTACCTTTTTTTGTTGAATTATTTCAGTTGTGTCTGACTCTTCATGACTCCATTGGGGTTTTCTTGGCAAAGATATTGGAGTGGTTTGCAATTTCCTTCTCCAGCTCGTTTTACAAATGATAAAACTGAGGCAAACAGAGTTAAGTGACTAGCCCAGGATCACACAGCTAGTAAGTGTCTGAGGCCAGATTTTAGCTCAGGAAGATGAGTCTTCCTGATTTCAAGCCCAGTGTTCTATCTACTGTACCTTATAGCTATTAGTAAAAAATTGTTGTGTTTTTATTTAGTCAGGAACTTGTGAATAAAAGGAGGAGGTAAAAGGAAGCTCAAATTTTACATGACTATTTGACATGATACGGATAGAGACAGCGAGGCATTAACAAAAGAGTCTAGAAGCCGAAAAGTCTGACTCTTCTAGGAAATCATGTAACTTATTTCATCACCACATGGGTTCATGGTCAAGTCACTCATCTCTGGGTCTTTTTATATTAAGTACAAAATGTGCCTGTCCTAAGCTGCCTCATAGGGTGGTTGTGAAGGTCAAATGAAAAGAATGTATGCAGGTATCTTGGGAAATATAAAAAACATTTGAAATTTTAATTCAATTCCATTAGACTCAAGAAGCATTGATTAAGACAGTCATCTTACAACTTACCTCTGTGGGATTTTGTGGTCTGGTGACATTGGCCTCACACGGACACTCCATCTCTTGACTCTGGGCACATTCAATGGCCATCCCCAAGGCATGGAATCTGGCTTCCTTCAAATGTCAGCTAAAATTCCACCTTCTACAAGAAGATTTTCCTTTTCATTCTTCATGCTATTCCTTTTTCTGAGATAACTTTCATTTTTTTCTTGCTATGTCTTGTTTGCACTTTGTTACTTGAATGTTGCCTCCCTAAACCCCCATTAGACTGTGAACTCCTTGAAGGCAAAGACTGTTTTTGCCTTTTTATTTTTTTTTTTGGTCTCTTCAGCACTTAAAATAGTGCTTGGTGAATTGCAAGTGCTTAATAAATGCTTGGTTCACTGATCGACTATTATGTGTCATGCACTCTGTTATATGGACAGCTAATTGGCACAGTGGACAGAGTACCAGCCCTGCAGTCAGGAAGACCTAAGTTCAAATCTAGCCTCCAACACTCGCTACCTGTGTGACCCTGAGCAAGTCACTTAACCCTGTTGGCCTCAGTTTCCTCATCTGTAAAATGAGCTGGAGAAGGAAACAGCAAACCACTCCAGTATCTTTGCCAAGAAAACCCCAAATGGGGTCCCAAAGAGTCAGACACTCCTGAAATGACTCAACAACAACAACAGCAATGCTGTTCTAGATATTGGAGATACAAAGAGAGAAATTAAATCGTCCTTACCCTGAAGTTAGTCACATTCTACTAGAAGAGAAACATATAAGTGCAAGAGACTAATTATTATTATTATTTTTAATTATCTTCCCCATTGCCTTTGTAGGAGATTCCTGTTCCCTAGATGACCTCCAAGGTCACCTTCCAATCCTGAGATTCTGTGATTTAGTCTCCAGCCACCCCCTTCCTCTCACCCCCAGAACAAATTAGACAAAACCTAACCCAGTTGCCAGGGCTCGTTTAAAAGCTTCTATTTTGTGGTCCTATGAGAAATGGAAAATATGATAAAGAAGGATCTCATTAGCTTAAAAGGCTGTAACCTGTTGCAGCTGATTGAGATCACCATCCTAAGCCTGGGACTGATCTTCGTTGGCTGAACTAAACGTATAGCAGCTGAGGGCAGCTTTGGACTGCAGAAAGAACACTCAGAGTAGCCCCTGGTTTTTCTTAAACTTGTCTAAACCTTCTTCATAGAATCAGACCTCAAATGTTGCTCCATTTCTGGAAAATTACTAACTCCAGGATGAAGAGTAAGCAGCATTGACCTATCTGCTGAGTTCATTTGGATCTGATGTTGTTTGCATTGGACATGCCAGCAGAAAACTGCTTAGGTACTAGTGTCAGTTGAACCCTATAAAAAAGAGCTCAAAGGAAAAGCTGAAGATGATTAAATGCCAGGCTGCCATTTTGATTGAGTATACATTATATGCTGAGTTCTCTAATAGCCCCTGTGGGGGATGGTAAATAGGGGAAGGACATTGAAGATACATAGAAAGAAGATGATACACAGGATCATAGAGTTATCACTGGATGGGGACCTCAGAGACCTTTTAGCTAGGTTATTCTTCCTCATTATATAGATGAAGCAGCTGAGGCTTATTTTAAATGACTTGTTCACAGTCTTACAGCTAACCAGTGTCAGGGGTAAAATTTGAACCCAGGTTTGCTGAGCTCCCACTCTAGTACTCTATACTCTATTAAGTTGCTGTTTATAAAACACAATTCTTTCTTCAGTAAGCTTATAATTTTGGGGGGGATACATGGCATATAGTATACAGATAAAGGACTTCAGAATAATTACAAAGCAACAAGTAAATTCAACCTGAACAACCAAAGTCCATCATAGTTATTGAGAATGTAACATGTTCATGGCACTGTGCTCACTGAAAGAGATGCAGAGGTAAGTATGGCTTTGTTCCTGATCTCCAGAAGCTTACAGTCTAGTGGTTGGGGAGTGAAGGGGTGGGGAGAGAGGAAACACATATACAGAGAGATATAATACAGAGTTGAGTATGAAGGTAAATGAGAGGTAGAGATGAATCTAGACTATTGTGCATAGTCAGAATACATAAATGCTGAGGGGAATGCTCTTGGAGTGAAGTAGCAATTAAAGTGGGCTGAAGTCAATTAGGGAAAGCTTTGGGGAGAAGTTGAATTTTTATCTTGATTTGGGAAAAAAAAGGGAGTGATATAGATTCTCAGAGAGAAAATGAGAGTTACGACTTACACAATGGTATATCCTAGAGACACCAATTGCGTCCCTTATCTGTCTCCCTAAACCTGCTTCTCTTGGCTCCACTATTTTTTCTCTTTGGCACCACCATTTACTTGGCCTATATTCAGATAATTGGTCACTTCATTCATTCATTCACTTATTGTAACCTTTTAATTTTATGGGAGGTGGGGAGGGGAAACACATGCACATCAAAAAGCAAATATAAAATTTATATGAAATAAAGATAAAATAATTTGGGGAGTAGGGAGCACTAACACAAGGAAGTCTTCTTTCCAGTAGGTGGCCCTTCTGTTGTGCCTTGAAAGGAGTGAGAAGTCACAAGAAGCAGAGGGGGGAAGGCACAGCTTTCTAGGCATTGGAGACAATTAATGCCAATGAACAGAGGCAGGAGATGTTGTGTATGGGAACTGGCAAATCAACCAGTCTGGTTGGAATATAAATGCATGAGGGAGAGTACTGTACGATTAACTTGAAAAGATGGTTGGAATCATATGGGTTATCTTTGATGCCTCCCTCTCCTTCACCTCCCATATCTATCAAGTTTCCAAGTCCTGTGGATTTTACTGTCACAATGGGGAGGGAGGAAATAAATATTTGTTAAATGGCTACCCTGAGAGGGGGCACTATTATTATCCTCATGTTAATCATTTCAGTGGTTTCCAGCTTTCCATGAGCCCATTTGGAAGTTTTTTTTTGGCAAAGATACTGGAGTGGTTTGCCATTTTCCTTTGTGGTTCATTTTACAGTTGAGGAAACTGAGACAAACAGGGTTAAGTGACTTGCCCAGGGTTACACAACTAATAAGTGCCTGAGACTGGATTTGAACTCACAAAGATGAGTCTTCCTGATTCCAAGTTCACTGGGCCACCTAGCTGCCATCCTCATCTTACAGCTGAGGAAACTGAGGCAAATAGAGGTTAAGTGAGTGGCCCAGGATCACACAGCCAGTAAGCGTCAGAGACCAGATTGGAACTCAGGTCTTTCTAACTTCAGGCCCATTGTTTTATCCACTGTGCTACGTAGCTGCCTGTATGTTTTGTATCTGTCTCCTTCTCTGCTCCCATTGCCCAACACCCTGATACATGCTTTCATTGCTACAAATATACAAATAAAGTAACTGAACTGTTACAATTGCCTCCATACGGTTCTTTTCCACCTTCTTTCTTTTCCTCTTCCAATCTATTCCTTCATAGGTACGTATGTCAGAATAACATTCCTTATGTATTTGACCACAACCAGGGACAGTGTAGCTACCAGTCAAGTATCCTTTGTTTATCTGTTAGGATCTCCATGGTAGCTGGCTGCCATTCACCTATTGTTTCCATTTCTTGCGGTTGGCTAACCTGAGTTCTGACATAGGTCAAGGGTTGTTTATGTGTACACCAATCAAATCACTTGGCTTATATGCCCCCTCACTGGCAATTTCCTCCTTTCCTTCACTTTTGTCAATCAAAAGCCTCTGGGCAAAGCATCATTATCCTAGTAAACAATTTAATTGGATTAATTAAAAGGGTAATAAAATGTTAGCAGTAGACACATATATTTGAGAAACGGCAACCAACTCGTTTTCCCCATCCTCCAAAGAGTAAGACTCTTGGCTCTTACTTCAGCGTGAAAGAAACAAAGGTCAGGTGATTAATACAAACTACCTAACTCCTGTGGCCTCAGGGAGGGAGAAGATTGGAATCACTCTCAAAGGAAACTAAGGTAGGGGAAGATATAAAGATGTTTTGAAGTGTGGAATAAGGAAAGGTGAGAGAATTCATAACAGATGGCCTTGGTTTTCTCAAATTGAATGCAAGAGTGGGCAAGAGAGAGAGAGAGAGAGAGACAGAGACAGAGACAGAGACAGAGACAGAGAAAGATGACAGAGACAAAGAGACTCAGAGACAGAGAGAACAGGGGAAAGGAGGGTAGAGGTAGGTTAGGGGGTTGAGGAAGAATAAGATTTGGAATAGCCATTCTAGGGAGTATAATAGTCAGTTGGAGATAAAAAAGGAGGATTTTTATGTGGTTTCAGTTAAGGTTAGATGACATGAATTTATAGTAGCAACCTTGAGCAACTCAGGAGTAGGAGTAGTTGTGGGGGTGATACAGAATTGAAGATGGCAGAGTATGAACAATGAAAGACAAGGAAGCATGGGATTCAAAAATAGACAATAGTCCCTTCCTGAATTAGTTATAATCAAGACTGTGAAGTCAGGGAAGTGAGAACAGAACAAGGATGATGGATGCAGAGAATAGATAGGGATGCAGTGACTAGAGGTCATGGTGACAATACAAATCAAGTTTAGGAGTGAGGGAGTGGGAGAGATAGTAAAGAAGAATCAGAATAGAGATGGGTTTTTTGTTTTGTTTTGCTATGCAATGGGGTTAAGTGACCTGTCCAGGGTCACCCAGCAAGTGACTGAGGTCTGATTTGAACTCAGGTCCTCCTGACTCCAGCACTGGTGCTCTATCCACTGCGCCACCTAGCTGCTCCAGATATGGGGTTTTTAGAACAGTTTTAGTTAATGGTGAAATCTTGGATATTTGCATGGATATTTACATGGATAGAGTATGAAGATACAAGTCAGAAGAGATTGAGGCTATGGTGTTTGGTAGGACTTAAGTGTGAATTGAATATTGAAGTTGCCAAGAATGAGGTCAGAAAAAACTGTGAGCCTGGTACTTAATTCTTTGAGAGAGAAAGAGTAATTTGGACTCCATTGGGTTCTGGAATCCAGTGTCATATTGGTGTTCTTAATGTTGACTTCCTCCTGGGTAGGGTCAAAGGACCTTTTATGGGATGTTGGATTAGGGTAGACACAAGGTGGTAGAAAGGACACTAGATTTGAAATCATAAATCATGAATTAAAATCTCAGCTCTGTTATTGGGCCATACAACTGTTGTACGACCTTGGACAAATCACTTGATCTTTCCAAACTTCAGTTTGCTCATCTAGTAAATGGAGAAGTTATGCAAGATGACCTCCAAGATCTCTTCTAGATAGAAATGAACTGACACACCTCGATTCCTATGACCGTAGTTGTTAGGAGGCTCTCATAATCACCTGTGAGAGAGATGATGCTTACGAATAAGAACCATAAGATAAGGCTAGATGAGTGAGAATCATTTGGTTTGGGAAACAACCGACTGGAGACTAACAAAGATCCTTAGGGATGTGAAGGATTGTCAGAGCAAATGAATGTCTTCAATGAGAATAGAATAAGAAAATGTAGATTTAAGAAGCCACTTAAAGAATTCCTTTATGGTCAAAACTGTTAAACTCCAGACGGAGATGTAAGGAGAGGTTGTATGATTTTCTTCTCCAGAGGTATTGGGAAACAAAGTAAATTATCATCTGCATTGATTTAGGTGAGAGGCTACTCAGAGGCAGGAGAATGGATTAGCTAATCTCTGAGAGACCCTTTCAGCCTCAGGACTGCGTGGTCGGAGATGGGAGGTGTTTTCTTGTCAGTATACTCTAGGTCAGGTGTCCTTAACCAATTTTTGTGCCATGACAGTCCCTATGGCATGTGCCATGTATTCCTCTGGCAGTCTAGTGAAGCCTATGGACCTCTTCATTCAGTAATATTTTAAATGCAGAAAACAAATACATAGGATTACAAAAGAAACCAATTACATTGAAATATAATTATAAATTTTTTTCAAGTTCATGGATACCAGATTAAGAAACTTTGCTCTAGGTAAAGGAGGTGGAAAGGGAAATAGCTTTTGGGCATCCTCTCAGCAGACCTGAAGGTATCTTTGGCTATTATTTTGCTAAGTCTAGATTTCTGACCCTCTCAACCCTATCTCCAATTTCACCATCCCCGAACAAAAAGCTGAAAGAGAAAATATTTGAGTGATTTGTTCAAATAGCCATTCAGTCAAATTTTCAAATTTGAAAAATTTGACTGTGCATTTCAACAATAGAAAAGATGCTAGACTCAGAGTCAGCCCTGAGTTTAGATACCAATTTGGCCATTTACGAACTATGTGACCCTGGGCAAGTTACTTCACCTCTGAGCCTCAGTTTCCTCATCTGTAAAGTTAGAGGGTTGAACTAGATGAACTCTAATATTCTTTCTAGCTTGAAATCTAGGATCCTGTGAACTCAGGAAATATCAAGAACCACATCTTGAGAGAACTTGTTAGGACACTCCATGGGAAATATTTTTTAGCTTACAAGTCAATGGCTGAAGGTTGGTTAAAGGAAGACCACATTGAATAGCTATATTCACATAGAAACATCCATCCAAGAGGTTCAGTATGATAGAAGGTTCCAAATAAAAACATCTTGTGCTATACTCTTCTATTACATAATAGCTGATCACGCTCTGTGTGGTACTATAGTACAAGTTGAAACAAAACTACCCAACTGTGGGAGAAGGGCTGATTGGAAAAAATATTTTAAAAATAAAATTTAATCAATATCTTTTGTTTTGACATCACCTACATTTCCCATTGTATCTTTCCCTTCCCAGAGAACCATCCCAGAGAACCTATATATAATAAAGAATTTTTAAAAGAAGAAAAAAAGTTCAGCAAAGCCAAGTAACTTATTTAAAAAAATCAGACTTTATATTCAGTTTTCCATAACCATGATCCTCTACCTCTGCAAAGAAAGAAGTGTGGGGAGGATGTATCTTTTCATATCTCTTATTTAGAAACAAGCATGGCCATTATAATTTCACAGCATTCAGTCTTGATTGCTTTTTTGTTCTTTCTATTTGCATTGTTGCCACTGTCCATTGTTTTCCTGATTTTGCTTACTTTGTTTTGTATCAGTTCATGTAAGTCTTCCAATGACTTCTTGTAATAGTTATCATTTTTTACAGTACAGTAATATTCCATTACATTCATATGCCACAATCTGTTTTGCCGTTTCCTAATTGATGGACATACACTTTGTTTCTGGTTCTTTGCTACTACAAAAAGTACTGTATAAGCAATTTAAAGTATGTGGGGTCCTGGGGAGAGCTGAATTTAGAGGAAAAAATGAGCCCACATTCAGTATGTAGAAATATTTTGGAAATAAACCTACTCAAATCAATGCTAAGCAAAAACTTCTCTAAGTTTGAGCTTACATACTCCAGGGACTGAGGTGGTATAGGGGGGAGTGTACCCGTATGTGTTGAGGGGAGGGAAATGTTCCTACTTTTGTTCCTGCTATATCTTTGCAGCAAATACTATACCCTGGCAGTAAATTGTCCTTTTAAACAACTAATTGATGTTAATTTGTTAAATGGAACTGAGACTGTAATCACTAGTGGTTAACAGTGGGGGCAACATCCTAATAAGGCATTAGAGACACCCTGAGCCCCTCAGGATCACTTCTAAAACCCTTAGGGAAAGATGTAGCTAGTCAAGCTCTGGGAACCTGACCTACTAGTAGAGGGATAGGGGAATAGAATAAAGACCTTTTTGAGGTCGTTTAAATAGTTTCTGGTACATGGTCAACATGCTCACTTATTGTGTTGTAATGGAAAGACAACTGAATTGGGAAGCAGGTGACTTAGGTTCCAGTGTTAGTTTTACCATCAACTTCCCGGGTAATTCTAAGAAATCCAGTTCTCTTCTCTGGGTCTTAGTGTTCTTAGCTGCAAAATGAAGGGGTTGGTTTATATCAGAGGTTCTCAAAGTATGAATGTGAAGAGATTATGGGTGAGATTCAGAGAAGGAATATAAACCCTCAAAGGATCATGAGTCAGAGAGTTTATTACTCACAGGCATAAGCTGAAGGCTCCTCAGTGCTGTAGGCAGGCACATAGTGTGGACATATAGTGGGATATGTGCTCTGGTTGACAGCACAGAGCTCTGGTTCTCTACCCTAATGTCTAATTGTTGTTGCTGAGTAGATTTGAAGTGGGAGGGAGATCTTAAGGGCAGTCAATAAGCAAGTTCCAAGGACTGTGACTGGGGTGGGTGATGCCCTTTTATCAAGGGTATTATAATTAGGAAGGTTTGCTAACCTTGAATACCTGAATTAGATGGCATTTGCCAAACTGATTAGGATAAGGTGCCTTGCCTAATGAAGTTGAATAAACCAATCATTGGGTACACTGGAACTTTCCAATAGGTAGGTCAATTAGGCATGAAGTACCTTCTGAACGTGAGGGCCTGGCAATAGGCTAATTCTCACAGTGGCCTGGAGATACCGAGATCTTTTCAAGGGTTCTGTGAAGTCAAAACTTTTCATAATAGTACTAAGATGCTTTAATTTTTAATATGGTAATAATAAGGATAGATATAACTCACATAAACAAGTTCTTTAAGATCCTCAATAATTTCTAGAATATAAAGAAGTCCCAAAACCAAAAAGTTTGAGAACTGCTTGTCTAGATGATCTCCAAGTACCTTCTGGCTCTGAGTCCCATGATTCTCTCTCCATTGTTCAGCAAAATTCACTTCAACAACAGACATCTTTAATATCTTTCTTGCCCTAAGATTCCATGGTCCTAATGCTAGAAACCATTAACCTTCCCCTAGTCTCTCCTTTACTTCTGTCCCCTAAGGGGAGAAGGTGTAGGAACCATTCAAAACTGGTGGTGTGCAGAGGACTTTCCACATGGAAATGAAAAGTTTGGGCAGAGTTCAGTGAGTGGTAGGGGAAAATGCATGGAGAAGATAATTGAGTGAGGCAGAGAACATATACTGTTGAGGGTTGTGGAGGTAGTGAAGGGGAGAGGCGGAGGAGGAGGAGGACGAAGAGGAGAGAAATGAAATGTACTTGCTCCAGAAGACTTAAGAAGATCAGAACAGAGAGTAAATAATTATCATATTCTGGCAGATGGTGTGCTATGTCGCTGAAGAGGATGAAAAGAACTTGGAGTTACCGAATGCTGAGTTATTGTAATACTTTGGAAAGTACCTGATGTACTTTTCAGATTACTAAGATACACAGCTACAAGTTCATAAACCTGGAATAATAATAATAGCTAAAATTTATATAGTCCTTGAAGATTTATAAAGTTCTTTATATACCTTATCTCATTTTATCTTCACAACAAACTCGATGAAGTAGGTGCTATTATCTCCATGTAGCGTGACTTGGTTATACTTTCCCTCCATCCCCCAGCTCCTCACCCCTATCCCTCTGCCAGTAGGTCAGGCTCCCAGAGCTTGACTAGCTACATCTTTCCCTAAGGGTTTTAGAAGTGATCCTGAGGGGCTCAGGGTGTCTCTAATGCCTTATTAGGATGTTGCCCCCACTGTTAACCACTAGTGATTATAGTTTCAGTTCCATTTAACAAATTAACATCAATTAGTTGTTTAAAAGGACATTTTACTGCCAGGGTATAGTATTTGCTGCAAAGATATAGCAGGAACAAAAGCAGGAACATTTCCCTCCCCTCAACACATACGGTACACTTCCCCCTATATCACCTCAGTCCCTGGAGTACGTAAGCTCAGACTTAGAGAAGTTTTTGCTTAGCATTGATTCGAGTAGGTTTACTTCCAAAAGTGGCACGGCTATTGGATGAGTCCTTATCTGAGCTGCCACTGAGCTGGGTCCCTTAGGTCACTGCCGAGGGCCTCATTGCTGGCCTGGCTAGTCACAAAACCTAACATAGACTTAAACTCCTAGACCTCTTGTGGTTCACAAGATTGTAGCTGTCTCCAATACTTCTTTACTTAAAGCAGGAAAGGACAAACACAAGGAGGCAAAGAATAGAGATCTATATTCATGGGAACGTGTCAGCCTGGGAGGGAAAGAGTTAAAGATATCTCTCCCTGTCCAGAGTCTTTCAGCATGTTTCTCTTACTCAAATAGCAGCCATCAGGAAAGAGTTATCGATAAAGCAAGAGACTCCCTTTGGCTTGCTAGTCCCATTTTGGATGCACTCCAATTCTGGCTTCACAGTCAGTTACCAGTATATTTCTTCACTATGTAGTTATCAGACTGGAATAATTTACAAAATGTCTCTATACATACTCCAAATTTGGGAGCAAAGACTTCTGTTACATAGCATCAAGACTGTTCCAGAAGTAGAATCCTCAGCCTCTTCCATGTGGGTATTGGATCAACCAAATGAACACACTCCGCATACTTACCAGTTCCCTATAAGACCCATTTTGGGGATGAAGAAACTGAGGTCTACAGAGGTTAAGTGAATTACGCTGGGTCATAGAGCTAGTGTATTTAAGGTAGGATTTGAACTCAGGTCTTCCTGGCTCTAAGTTTAGCACTCTATGCATCATACTACACTGCTTAGAAGTCTATCCATTTGTCTCAAGATCTAGTTTCCATCATCTTTGTTCAGGCTCTTATCACCTTATGATTAGATTAGCATAGTAGGTTCTTGACTGGTCTCTCTGATTCTAGTTTCTCTAATGGCAATTTAAATTGCAAACCACTGCCAAATTAATTTTCTTAAGGAAGACAAGGTAATGCCATTCTCCTGCTCAAAACCTTTCAATGGTTCCAAATTGCCTACCAGATCAAGTGCAAATTTTCGAGCCTGGCTTTCAAACTCCTCCACAAGGTGAGCCTTGGGCTCTTATTACTTCCCTCATGCACAACATAAACCTTATACTTCACCCTTCAAAGCTTAATGTCACTTTCTCTGCAAAACTTTTTTGATTATGCTCTCCATGAGTCCCAAAAGAAGTAAGTCTTCTTTTCATTGCTAGAGTACCTACTTTGTATCAGTCATCTGACATACCCATTTATTATTACTTCATATTGAAAATAATTCTCTTTCCATCTCCCTCTTTCTCTTCTCTCTATCTCTGTCTCTCTGTTTCTCCAACTCTCACTCCCCCTGAATTCTAGTCTTAGTCTCTCTAACAAGGTATGTGACTTTGGGCAAGTCACTTAGCCTCACTCTAATCTAAGAAATATGTAGACTGGATTAATTTGTCTCTTTAAGCCTTACAATATTCTAAGAAACAAGTGTCTAATATATCTTAAGTTTCTGAAGGACAGGAACTATGCATTAATAATTTTATATTTTTTTTTAGCACCTTGCAAAGTACCTGGACCACAACAGGCACTCCATAATTACTTGCAAATGAATGAATGAATGAATGAATGAATGAATGAATGAATGAATGAATGCATAGGAACTGGTTAACTTTTGTGGAGGATTCACATAGGAGGGATGACTGTTTGTTTGCTGCTAGCATGGCCCAGTTCTCACAAAGTAGTTGCTAAGATTTTCAGTCAGAAATGGAAGAAAACATAGCTGCCCCATGAGAACATAAAAGTTTAAGTGAGGCATGATGTCCTTTGGAAATATGCTTAGGAAAATTACTCCTTTTCCCTTCCTGCTCATTTACATTGGGTAGTAGGAAGGAACCAGTAGAACACCTACCTCTTGGCACCAATTAGATTTCAATGATTGTACTTGGATGAGGCCACTGGGCCTCTTGCCCACAATGAATGGTGCATTATGGGGCCTAAACAAGGATTGTCTTGTCCACATTAAAATGAACCATAATTCTATTCTGTACTGTAGCCAGAGAGAAGGTTACACAGCACTCTATGAATCATACTACACTGTTTAAAAGTCTATCCAGTGTCTCAAGATCTTTCAATTGCCACCATCTTTGTTTAGGCTCTTATCACCTAGACAGCTAGGGTTGGCAAGAAGACACAGTAATTTTTAGGATTTTGGTTCTTAGCTTTTTATTTATAACTACCATCTAAAACACTTATTGTAATGGAAACCACTTCAAAGGTTAGAGGATATTCTGAACTTTGTTATGCAAATGAGTGACTTCTCATACTAAATGGCCAGTGATGTATGCTAAGTAGTCTGCTTTAAAAGAGTTGGAGACCGGGTACCTAGAGTGAGAGCTTTTTGAGGCTTTGACCCTGGTAGAACATCTGAGACAGGTTAAAACCAATCCATTTGGTTTTAAAATATGGGTATGGTAATAATATATCAGTTTTAAAATATTGTGTCTCAAAGGTAGTGTTAACTTTCCCTAGAAAGCTTGGTGCCAAGAGTATGGTAAAAAGGTGGCAGTTTGTCCTGCAAGGTCCTCATTCTTACTATTACCAGCATTATTTCAACGTCATAGAAATATCAATGTCACAGAAACTTGTCCATTAAGTGCTTACTTATAGTTAGGTTTATGCTAACAGAGAATGGAGTGATTTAAGTAGATATAACTTTATAATCTAGTAGATAATCTAGAAGATAATTAAATAGTTTATTCCCTCAACAGCTACATCAAGAGGCAGCTAGGATAAAATGCTGGGCCTGGGATCAAAAACACAAGTTCAAATTGGATATTAACTAGCTGTATGACCCAGGGCATATCATTTAACCTTTGTCTGCCTTAGTTTCCTCAGTTGTAAAATAAGAATAATAATAGCACCTACCTCCCAGGTGGTTGTGAGAATCAAGTGCTCTATGTCCCAGTGTAATGTTGCCTTCCTAGTGAACATGGGAAGAATAGGTTTTCCAGAGATGATAATATGAGGAGCTAGAGTCCCTTCCTGGTCATGTGATTGTAAAGATGGTAGAGTAGTTGTTTTCAACAAATCTTTTCAATAAGAAAATCTCAGAGGAATTATGTGCCAGATTTAGAGTAACTAAAGCTGAACCCACAAAATATAAAGCAAAAACACTTCACAAGGTAAAAGTCTCATGAAATAACATTGAAAAAGTGTAATATTTAGAGCTGCCACTTAGTGTTCCTGCTTCCAGCCCATACCATGGACCAAGTATAGCCAAAGTATTGAAAGAATTAAAACAGTAAGTGGCAGTAGGAATTGGTGGGTGAATCACATTGACTCCATCTTGTGACTCAATTCTGGAACTAGCTCAATTCCCTTTCTATTCAATTATGGGTCTAGTCCAATTTCTGCCTTGTGAGAAAACTTTACTCAATTGTGGGAATTGTCAGAAAATTCTGTTGCATTGTTTGAACCTAGCCTTGTGTGTCTGGGAAGCTGGACCACCTCTACCTGCTGCTTGGTGACCCTTAATTAAAGGACCTAGGTTTTGCTGACCAGAAACCCATTCAGACCTGAAGACTGATGCAAGGAGTTTTCTCACAATTATATATCTCAAGTAATCCATATGTCTTGTTTGAAAACTGGCCCCATACTGGTCAATCAGTTATTGTTTCCATGTTCCTTCGACCAAATGCAGTCTCTTGGGGGGAGTAGGACAATTCTTTTTTCTGATTTTAGGGAATTGCACCCGTTTGCTCTTCCCCTCCCAACTTAGAAAGTCCCTAATATTTCCTCTAATTAGAAATCAGATCACCTAATCTTGTATCCTGGTTTATACCCTGTTGTTTTCTTTTAATTAATTGGTCTTATTTGATTGTCTTTAATGCATAAAAATCTATCTCCCCCTGTGTTCAGGATCCAGTGCGAAAGTTGAGGAAGGCCTGGTCCTGATTTATTATGCAATTGACATGCATTGCTTAATAAATCAATATGCCTGGAAGCTTGAACCTTTGTTTCCTCAGTCATTTCATCTTTCATCCACCACATGACTGTAGGAGGTCCCTGACAGATCCCTCCATGGCAGCGGCTTAGTAGCCCCTCCACACCTATCATGTGTCAGTAACCATTTAACTCTGTCTAGCCACACAAAGGAATGGGAGAGCAACCAAAGGTGGTGAGGTCGAAGATGTGGGACACAGAGCTGGCTAGAGGATAAAGAGCTTCCATGCCCAAGTGAAAGGCCGTTATAAACTCAAATGGAGTCAGTCCTCTCCCTTGCAGAGTGTACTCTGAGCAGGGACTACTTTTAGCACCTTAAAGTTTACAACACAAGAAGGTTAAGGATTCCCAATCTTGGCAAACATGCAACAATTGAAGTGGAAGAGGCCAAAGAATGAGAAGAAAAATAGACAAGGTACTGGGAATACAAGAGAAAAACTGGAAGACCAAACATCAAATAGAGAAAACTGGGTATAAAACCAGTTCATAGACAGATATACCATCATAGAAACTCATGAAGGAAGAAGGAAAATTAGTAAAAATTCAAAGATAAGCTAGGACACAATAAATAGTTTTTATACTATGAAGGAAAACTAATTTTGAAAAAATACCTGATGCAAAAAAAAAAGAACTCTGCAAACTCTCCAAAAACCATGGCACAACAATAAGAAACTGCAGAATGGTTCAAAAGAAAAATAAAACTTTCAAAAGAAAATACTAGGAATGAAATTAGGTTAGGAATTAGAAGTCTCAGTGTGGAATTAAAATGAACAACAGCATGGAAAAAATAGAAAATGTGATGGAAAATCCATATAAAGACACGCATTCTCTGGAAGAGAGAATGATAGATTTGGAACACAAAAATTCAGTATTATAAGAAAAATTTCACAGGAAAGGAGCAAAAGACAAGAACTTTAAATGAACACATGAATCTATTTAAGCCAAATAAGTGACCTGGAAGACAAGAAACACTGAGATATTTTAAGAATCCAAGAACATGCTAAATATTCCAAGAACATGTTAAATTAAAAAAAAAACTTAATTGCCATATTGCAAGAAATACTTCTAGAAAATGATCCATAACTTTTAAATTAGGACAACAAAGCACTGATCAATCAAATCCACAAATCACTTCCACAAAAAAAAAACAAAGTCAAGTATACTAGAAACACCAAGGCATGTGGTAGTTAAATCAACAATTTCAGTAACGAATAATATTTTTAAGAGGCAAGAGGAATGGCCTTCAGATATAAAAGAACGCCAGTTTGGATAACTCAGTATTACTTTGCAGTCATAAGAAAATGAAGAAAAGAATGGAATAAAAAAACTTTAAGCTACTATTAAGAATAACATTTTCTGCCAAATTGAATCTAATGATGGAAAACAGAACATCAAATAAAAGAGAGATGTTTAATCATTCCTGTAAAAACAAGAACTAGTTACCCCTTCCCTGAAAAGAAAAAAAAAAAAAGATTGGAAATGAGCTGTACATTCCATTTGAAAATTCTCCAAGCAAGAGAAATGCAAAAAAGGTAAATAAATAGGATCTATCAGAAAAAAGTAATTAAATGAATTCTCCAATATTTTTAGGCTATATTTGTTTATACTTTTTTTTTTTTGCGAGGCAATGGGGTGAAGTGACATGCCCAAGGTCACACAGCCAGTAAGTCTCAAGTGTCTGAGGCCATATTTGAACTCAGGAATTCCTGAATCCAGGGCCAGTGCTCTATCCACTGAGCCATCTAGCTGCCCCCCTAGGCTATGTTTTAGAAAGGAAAAGAAACTGAACTGAAGGATAAAAGAAAGAACAAAGTGGGATCATCAAAACACACACACACACACACACACACACACACACACACACACACAGACCCTATGGGTTTAAAAATTTAAAGGGAATTTAATCAAGAGGGAGGAAGAGTGAACTGAATTAATGCTCCATAGACTAAATCCCATGATTCTCTATAAGTAAGGTGGTACATTTTTGTAAAAGGAACAATACAGTGGGAAGTGTCACACAGGGAGAGAGTTGTTGGACATGAATCTCTACCCAGTTCAGGGATAAGGGGAGAAAGAATAATAATTTCTTTACTCTTTCAGCAAAACAATAAGCTGTGAGAGAACAGGACCAGAACAATGAACAGTAGTGATTGAAATGGAGAAAAGCAGATGGTTTTCAACCCAGAGGATGAATTTAAAGGGTGCCACTAAAAAATTTCCCCATGGTGAGATATATGTCTATGATAAGAGAAAAGTGTCTTATAATTGGTTTCATCTCCATGAGGAGCCAGAATTTGCACATTAGGAGACCATCTTCTCTGAGAAAGGGTTGTACCTCTCACGAATTCCTCCCACTATAAAAGAAAGGATTTTTGTGTCTGCAAGGACAGCCATCACCCAGAGTTTTAGGGTAGGTGTTATAGAGCCAGAGCTAGCATACCCTGTTTTTTACGGGTAGAGATTGATTATGGTAAGGGTAGAATTTAAGATCAGACTTCATGACAGTCACTTCATGACAGTGACTCTTAACACATGACAATGGTTCCGTTTCACATTAGTTTCTGGAGGTGATCTATGGATTCTTTCAATTGGTACTTTGTTTTCTGTGTTCAGAAGGTCTGGGATTTCTTTCTCTTCTGGGCAGTTTTGTGGATTTATTTCTTGCATTATCGTATTAAGGTTTTTTGACTTGATGTGCACTTCTGGGAGACCTATAATCTTTAAAATATCTAGAAGCATCCTGTCTTTGAGATCATAATGTTTTACTCCATATGGTGACAACATACTTTCTCCTAATATTATTGCTTTGTGCTTCTCTTCTTCCAGATTGTCCTTCGCTTCTGTGTGTCTCCATTCCCAATCAGTTACCCTCTCTTTTGTTTCTTTAGTGAGACGTCACAACAGATTCAAGTTTTCCTATTTTGCCAATTATTTCTGCTTTGCAGGCCATAAATCCTGCTCTCACAATTCTTATTTCTCTTTTTAAAATATTCAGGAGCAGGAGGCTATGGTTCCACCCTCTCCTTAAAATCCACAGGGTCCTCTAACTCATCAGGTGTTGAATCATTTTCCTTTGTTTTAAAGCAATTATTCATAGATACTTGAACTCATTTACTAGATCTGGAGGTTGTATTTCCTTTTGCTGTTGATGTCTTTCCCATTGGTTTATCTGCTAATACCCAAGATCTTTGAGTTTTCTCCTTCTTGAGATTCGTAGTAATTTTGGTCTTTTTCCCCGTTATTTTCTCCTATTGTTCACTTTCAGACTGTCTCCTTTGATAACAGTTTCCCTGGGGATTGGATCTAAAAACATCTCAGCTTCCTCTCAGACTGGGTTATTTGGGTTATTCACCAGTCTAGGTCTTTACCTGGAGTGGATTCTACGCAAAGAGAACTGGTCCTAGTCAGATGCTGGGCTCTTTCCCTTAGGTTTAATGGAGTACTACATAGCCCCCACAAACATGTCCTGTTTTGTTTTCTTTGCTCATCATTTATCCAGTCCAGTGCACAGAGCACTGCCATACTACAATCAAAACCTACATAGATTTCAGGCATTTGGAGTTTGCATCTCCATAGCACTGGAGGGGTCAAGGTGTAGAAATTAAATCTATTATAAGCCTGGACATATCCTGCTCCATTCTCTTGTTTCCTTTGCTTTGTCTGAGCTCTGTTGCAACACAGAATGTTGCTATGTCTCTTTTGCAGCCTGAGCAAATTTCTGCCATTTGGAATTTGGATATCCATGACACTGGAAAGAGGGAAGAAGATAAGGGTGTATGTAGTAATGCACTCTGTTGCAAGCCTTTGGGTTGGGTTGGCTAGTGCAGCTTTTTTTGTCTGGAAGGTGATTGGGAGATGGGGGTGGGAGCCTGCTGACTGAGTGTCAATTAGGTATTAGTTCATGTAGTTATTATCTTCTTTGGTTCTTGCTGTCATAGACCATTGAGACAGCTGAAATTGCTTTATCTCTGGTGCATAATTTCTATTTTGGAGAGATTGGAGAGGTTGTGAGGACTGGATAAAATGTCTGGCCTTCCATCTTGTTGGTTCTGTGACCTCGAAGTCCCTTCACACTACTTCCTTCATAAATACATACTTTTAAGAATGAGGCAGAGCAGAAAAATGAAGAATAAGATAGAATCTACAAATTGAATAATGTAGAATGGGATAGAAGAGAGAATTCTAACTTGCTATTCTAGGTAATCTACATTCTTGAGGGACATAAAAAGAAGAATCAAGAAAGGATATAGGCAATGAATTAGAAAATAAAATTCAAAATAGGTTACAAAGGAAGACAAGGACAAAATAAAAATAATATTGGAAAAGGGTATGCCAAAAGAATGTTACTATGTTATTTATATTAATACATTGGAGGGGAAAGGATAAGAAAAGATTTTAAACCACATAGTAGGTGAAGAAAGAGAGGATTGAAAAGGTCAGTGGGAGGTAATGGTGGTGGTGACAGATAAAAAGATATAAAGTGAAATTAAAATTTTAAGCACATTAAAAATTTTAGGTTAAATGAGTAAATGAGTATAGGTAGGAGAGCTTGTGGGAACAGACTAAAATCAAAGTAGTATAAGAAAAACTAATTACAAGGAAAAATGCTGACTTAAAAGAAGGAATACAAATCAATACAAAAGAAATGAATGGAGCTAAACATAAGTTTAACAATCATAACCTTAAGTGTGAATGGATTAAATAATCCAATAAAATGAAGGAGTGGCTGAATGGTTAAGAAAAATATGATCTAGGTAGTCACAAGAGAGAGTTATCCAGGGGTTAGGAAAGAAAACAATGAATGTCAGGTCCTTTCAATTGTACAATTGGTTTTGTATATGCCAGACACAATATTACTCACTGCCTTCTGACTTTGTCTTGCCTGTTAAAGCAGGCACAATAGGGCTCATTTGGCATGATTTTTAGTTGATAGTTATGTGATCTCATTTATGTGAGCATTTCTTCAAAAGCTACGGATCACAACCCATCAATGCCTTCCTTTCTTGTATGACTTTACCATATCATACTATAACTATTCCACAAGTTGTTCACCCAGTGGCAGCAACCCATGAATTACATGTGCTGGGGTAGAATACTTTTGAGACTTTTGTTAAAGCAAAGGTTTTCTGTTAGGACTGTACGATTTTGTTAGTGGAAGCTCTTAAGTATTCAGGGATGACTAGCCAGATTGCAGTCAGGGATGATGATAAATCAGACATTTTGCTCCTCTCCATTCCTCCTGCCCACCTTTTGCCATACACTATTCACCTATATACCTTAATCAGAGGCAGAAACAAAAGGAAGATGTGACAAATTGATTTGTCAGCCTCCTAAGTAATCCTAGTAAATAGTTGCTTCATCTGATCTTATGGTATTTCATATTTTCTTATGCACTTATAAATATTATATTTATTATAATAGTAATAACTAGCACTTATATAGCACTTTAAGATTTGCAAAATGCTTTACATATGTTATCTCATTTGGCCTTCACAACAACTCTATGAGGTAGATGCCAATGAGAAAACTAAATCTGGGAGAGGTTAAATGATTTTTCCAGGGTCACACAGTTACTAAAAATCTGGGGCCAAATTTGAACTCTTCTATTTTCCATGATCTTTCAACCATTACTGACTGTCTCATTTGCCATTTTTTTTCAGGACTCTGGGATACTGTATGCTTGGGAACTTGGACTCATTGAGGATAGGGATTATCTTCAATTTAAACTCTCTAACTCCTCCTCTCTTTTTATTCCCAGTCCAAAAATCATTCCTTCTTGAAAGAGAAAATAAGAGCAAATGAAGAATCTTCTCAACACAATCATCAGTTATCCACACCCCATTCACTTTGATCTCTTTTTTGCCTGCAACAGCTAAAAACAACATTTTGCATTCATCACCCACCAGCCTCAGCTTGTGATCACTTTAGGATCCTTGACACTGTTCTTATTTTTGTTGTTCAATCATTTTTCAGTTGTGTCTGGCTCTTTGTGACCCTGTTTGGGGTTTTCTTGGCAAAGATCCTGGAGTGGTTTGCCATTTCCTTCTCCACCTCATTTTACAGATGAGGAAACTGAGGCAAACAGGGTTAAGTGACTTGCCCAGGGTCACACAGCTAGTAAGTGTCTGGGGCCAGATTTGAACTCACAAATATGAGTCTTCCTGACAATAGGCCTGGCGCTCTGACAACTGTGCCACTTAGCTGCACCAACTATTCCTATAGGACTATGCTATTCCTTTGTATCCACCCTATCCCTATGCATGCAACTCTACTTCACTTAAATATAATTAACAAGCAAGTTCAAGACATCATCCTATGATATCATTGGTTCTCTTTGAAAATGAAGGATCAATGAACACACATGTTTTAAAAAGATATGAGTTGGTTGATGAGTTCCTTATGCAGCTATATCAGTTTGTTTTTTTTTTTAGATAAGACTCCCTTTCCCTCTTCATCTGAATTATTTTTATTTATGTCTTCAGAATTTCACTTTTGAGAGCATCTTATCCTTTTTGGGTTGACTTGTGCTGCAGACTATTAAGTCGTCACATCCTACTCATCCTTTAACTGAGCCCTCTGGAACTTGTTTTTTATCTAAATCTAAGATGCACATCAGACTACCCCTCTGCTTTTTTATCACTGATTTTATGAAGGCGTAGGTACTTGTTCCCGAGCTACTTACTTTTTGTCTTCTCTTCCTTCTTTCTTTCCTTCCTTCCTGAAGTGCAGTGGCCATTCATGGACTCATTCCCGTGACTGATCACTACAGAAGTTTTGACCTTCTCTGTTTCTGACCTTCTGACCTTGGCTGATTCACCTCTCCTTAGACAGACTGGTGTTCCCACCACTCCCAGGGGCTCTGAATTTTGGTGCTGGACTTAGTGTGGACTTTAGCCATACTCCAGCAAGGATTGCAAGCATGCACCCCCATGTCCAGAGATTTTTTTCGTTTCTTTCCCAGTAACCAGTTCCTCTTGATGTTGAGAATCAGGTCTGCAATGACAGTTCCCCTTGTTGCCTCCTCTATCTTTTTGTAGGATGAAATTACTATTATAACATGTCACAATTTATCAGCTGTTCTGCTTTTGATTGAGAGGTCAAGAGCTTCAACAGAGATTTGGAAATGAAGTCCTCCAACAATATTGGTCTCTGTGCTAGGTTTATGATGTTTCCAGAATTTCTTATTTAATTCTTCCTTCTGTCCAGGCTGTCTGTAGTATAATCCCATGACAGTATCATTTTCCCCTCCATTAATCTTAGGTCAAATGCACTGGATTTCCTCACATACAACACTATCCATTGCCTCCTTTACTGATTCTGTTCCTTTTGAATAACGTACCATTCCTTAGCCATATTCAAGTTATTATTTTCATCCCTATAAGTCTCAACTATACCTATGAGGTCAAATTTGCATCTTTGAACTAGAATCTCCAAGGTGCCCTATTTATTATCCACACTTTATGCATTTGTATGTAGATATCTCAGGTTATGGGCTTTATTGTTAATTTTTTCTTGGATAGTGTCTCCCATTAATTATTAGGCCTCTTGTCTGCCCCTCTCCTTCCTGTGTTGTACCTGCTACTTTCTATGGTATCAGCCTTGGTAGATCTAGATGAACAGTTGCAACCCCCTCCCTACTCCCTACCTCTTAACTTTTTCAGTTTAAAGCTCTTTTGATCAGATTCATAAGACTCCAGACACTAATAGGTACTAATAGTGCTTGCATGAGTGAGTAAATGGATGAATGAATTAGAAAGTGAACCAAAACTATTGCCTAATGTGAGGGTTTGGCATTATCTGTGGATTTGTCTTAACCATGCTTCCTGTCCTCTGTTAGCATGGGTTGTGGGAAATTGACTCTCCTGATTATTGTCAAAACTCCTTTGTGCATGTTTTATAAATTTTCATTTCAGTAAAGCGAAATACGTTTTCCTTGGTCCTTTCTCCAGAACACTGCTCCAGAGTGAGCATCTTGCTGATATTTTCTCAGCAGAATCTTCTCCTTTCAGTTGAGAATTTTATCAGCAATTCTTATGCTAAGAAGGGTCAGGAGATGAGGCATTTCTCACATTACCCTCCAAGCTCCTCATGAATAATGGCCTATATCACCTCTATTGTCTACTCTAAAACATAAGCAAGCAGACATAAAGGCAGAGGAGAAATTACAGATCCCTGAATGAGCCAGCAGGGCAGACTGAGGCTGAGATAGTGTGAAGAGGAAAGGAATTTAAGGTAGGACAGATGGTTATTTTGGGGGGAAGCATTTGAACAGATTAACTACTCAGCAGACAGAGAATGAGTCAGATTTCCTAGTTCAAGACAACAACAATAAAAAGTGTCCTGAAATCTTCAGAGCAAGATTAAGAATGTCACCACCAAAGACCACTGGAGCTAAAATAAATTAGGGGTCATTATTCCACACTGAATGTGTAATGGGCTAAGAAGCTCACTGGGCTTTTCACAGCCTCTTCATATAGTTTCCTGTGATTTATGTTGCAGTTGCTGTTGTGTGGGGAAATCTGTCTCTCTAAATACATGCCTCTATCACTTTGAATTGATTTCATTGAACTCTGACTGGGGGCAGGATGGGGGAAGCTGAGAAAGAGAAGAGGCTAAGAGACTAGTGAGATGCTGAAGGAAGCTTGTGAACTCCAAACTGGGTGGGCTAGGCAGCTCTGTCTGGGGCGTCTTGTGTTTGGTCTATTTGTGGGAAGGTTGTAGGACTGGTGGATTTTACTGCCTAAAGGTAGAGACATAGCTTGGAGTCAATGAATGGCTTCTCAAGACTTAAAAGCATTAAGCCTGTTTGATTTCCTGCCACACAGGAAAACCCATTAAAGACAACATTTTGTGGGGGGAAAAAAAAAGAAAAGGAAAAGGAAGGGGTTACAGCACTTTGTGAAAGGCAAATAAGCGTTTTGAATAAAGAGGAGGAAATGAATTTATCATCCTGAGAAGTCATGGGTTCAAAGAGGGTGACCATGTGTCTGATAAATATGTACAGCGCTGCCCAATGGGAGAATAAGGGTATTATGAGACTAGTGAGTGATCATTGCTTTATTTGTGTATGATGATCAAATCTAAGGAAAGGCAGGGGCAGGGAGGCTTCTTCTACCATTATTCAGATGTGCTGGTTTGTAAAATTAGCTTTGATTATTTTGGCATTGTATTTTTTCTTCTTCTGACACACTGACATTAGATTTGATGGGCTGTTGGCGCTCTCTGTTAGGCAAGTTTTATGCTCCTATGTTTCTTATTAAAGTTTGTTACAAGTCAGTTTAAAGAAGGCTTTTAATCCTAATTGAGAGAAGAGCCAGCTCTTCTAACAAAAAAAGTATAATAAGTAACATATAGTAAAGCTTCTTTACTTTTTGTATTCTGTGACTTTCCCTAGCAGATTACCTCATACAGTACCTCGAATTGATACAATTTAGTGAGTAGGTGTGCGGTCCCGGTAGTTTATATTAAGGGAGTAAAATAGCAATTTACTCTGGCTGAGCTTTGCTGTTTGTTTTTTTTTTTTTTAAACAAACAGTTTGAGGCAACAACCTTCTTTTCCTGACTCTTTCAGTTAAAGCCCAGCGTTAGTAGAAATGTTGACTGTGAATAATACTCTTCCTTGTTAGTTTCATTCTGAATTGGGAAAGGTGCCTGTTGTCAGGGTAGTCAGTAAGCTGGTAATGTAGGGGAAGGTTGTGATGTGAAGAACACTGAATTTGGAATCAGAGGACCTGGGTTTGGATCCTAGCACCTGTGTGATCTTGGAGAAGTCACTTCTCTTGGTTTTCAGCTTCTCCATCTGAAAAAAGAAAAGGGTTGGATGAGGTAACTCTAAGGTCCAATTTAGTTCTAAATTCCTAGGAATGAACTTTTCTAAGGACCAGCAGTCATTTGTTTAGCCAGAGTTTATAGCATCACAATCTGAATTGGAAAATACTTTGAAAAGTAATCTAGTCCACTTCCCTGCTGTAAGGTATGTGTCCCAAATATACTTATTGTTTAAATTCAATGTTCAAAGGATTAGTGACTCATATTATCCAATTTTGTGGGGGGTAGGGGGAGAAGAAGGAACACAACAGCTGAGGGTAGGCATTTTTTTAACCTTTCTTTGTATCCTTAGGGCTTAGCACAATGCTTGGAACACATCAAGGTTTTAATAAATGCTGTTTGGTTAATTGATTGTAATAAACTCCAAGCGTTGTGCCTCCTTCTACCAATGCATACATATCACAGGATCATAGATTTAGAGTTGGAGGGAATTATAGACATCATAGAGTTGCACCCTTTTATTTTATAGATAAGCAAGGTAGAATTAAGTGATTTGCTCAGTATCATATAGTTGGTAGATGCCTGAGGCAAGACTCCAACCCAGGTCTCCCTGATCCCATGTCCAGCGTCCTCTAACCACTAAACCATAGATCAACAAATCCTTTTGTAACTTATAGTCTAAAGGAGTTGCTGGGAACACTGAGATATTGTTACTTGTCTATGGTAATAATAGCTAGTATGTGTCAAAGCTAGGACATGAAGCCAGGTCTTTCTTTGAGGCAACTCGGTGATCTCTAGAGCCACAAGATGTGGTTTGAAGTCCCATCTCCGACACTTACTCCTGTGTGACCTCAGATGAGTCACTTAGGCTCCCTGGACCCCAGCTTCTTCAATGGCAAAATGATGAGGTCAAAGTAGAGGAACCCTGAGGTCACTTCTAGAGGTATGATCTTATGTTGTCTATCCCTGTATCCCCTTGACAGCAGCAATTATTTCATTTTTAAATTTGTATCCTCAGTACTTTTCCCCTAGAAAAAGATAATTTTCTTTGTATATACAGTAGAAGTCCCTTGCACTTTTTTTTTTGGTGGGGAAGGGGCAAATAAGATGTGGGAATACCAGTCCTGTAATTTGATTGAAGTAGATTCCTCTAGAGAGAAAACTGTCTACCAGTGAATATGGGTATGCAGTAGGTGCTTACCTAGGTTTGCTTAATCCAAGTCTAGCCCCCTCCCCCCTTTTTTTCAGATCAGGAAACTGAATTGAAGTGATTTGCCGAAGTTTATTTGACTGGTGAGTAACATAGCTGAAACTAAACCTAGGTCTCAGCCTCCTACTCTACTATTCTTTAGAATTTCTGCCAGGTTCAGCTAGGTGGAGCAGTGGATAGGGTGCTGGGACTGGAATCAGGAAGACCCAAGTTCAAATTTGACCTTAGATGCTAGCTGGGAAAGACACCTAATCGTTGTCTCAGTTTCCTCATCTGTAAAGTGAGGATGATAATAGTACCTACCTCACAGGGGATCAAATGAAATACGTAAAGTATAGATCAGTGTACACAATGATCAACTATATCACATGAAAAGTATAAAGTATAAAATGTAATGTGCCAGTGTCTTGCATGTGCTAAACACTATATAAATATTGTTGTTATTATCAGTATTACAAAGAATTCAGGAAGCAGGGGTTCTCTTCCTGGCGTTCTGATCATAGCCAGAAAAAGCTGGTTGAGTGTGTCAGTTGAAATCATTTACCAGAACAGTTTAAGAGGGAATGCCTGTTGTTATAGTCAGCAGAAAACTCCCTCATCCCCATGGAATGAACTCATCAGGCACTGAGAACTGTCACTCCAGCCATCTCAATCTCAGTGGCCCTGCCTGGTGGTGATGCTGTGCAGTCATTGACTGCATTGTAGCAGTGACTCGGTCATTTATGGTAATACAATGTGGCTTTTCCATAAAGGATGGTAAAATGAATCCTGCTTCTGACACGTAATGGCTGTGTAACCTGGGCAAGTCTCTTAATCTCTGGATACCCCCAGGCGACGTTTTAGAGCTGTAAGTTTCAAAGCCTGTGCTGATTTGCCTTGCTCGAAGGAGTTCCTTGTGGGGAGCTCCTTATACTGACAAAATCACAAGACCAATACCTGCTTCCAGCCCCCAAATTCAATGTTTTAAATTCCTATTTTCCTTTTGGTCTCTTTCCTTGGAGGTTTTAGCAGAGAGTTAAGAAGGGCCCCTGTGTCCTGATATCTACAGCTGCATAACTGTGGTACAGGAATAAACCCTGTTAATTCTCATAGATACAACCTAGAAAAGTTGCACACCAGTTCTGTGTTCATAGATAAGATTCTCTCTTATCAGTGTCTCAGGTTCTTCCCGTTAACTATGGAAATAGTCCTTAGACTACAGAAAGAAGGAAAGATCTATCTGTCTGTCTATGTCTCTATCTCTGCCTACTACCTACCTATCCTATGTATCTATATCTGTACCTACCAACCTTACCTGCCTATCCATCCATCTAAGTATCTATTTATCTACCTACTTATCTATCCATCTATTGTTTGTATGTATGTATGTATGTACCCATCTATAGCTACCTACCTACCTACCTATCCAGCCATCTATTGTATCTATATATCTATCTACCAACTTAACCTATCCATCAATCTATCCTGTCTATCCATCTACCTATCTGTATCTATCTCTACGTATCCTATGTATCTATATCTGTACCTACCAACCTACCTATCCATATATCTAAGTATCTATCTATCTAGCCATCCATCTATTGTATATATGTATATATGTACCTATCTATCCCTAGCTACCTACCTATCCATCCATCTATTACATCTATGTATCTATCTCTACCTACCTACCTATTTAGTCATCTGTTGTATCTATCTATCTATCTATCTATCTATCTATCTATCTATCTATCTATCTATCTATCTATCTGTCTGTCTGTCTGTCTGTCTGTCTGTCTGTCTGTCTGTCTGTCTGTCTGGTCTGTCTGTCTTTCATCCCCATAACCATATTTTTCAAATCAACTTAGTCCCTGGAATAGGAGAATGGGCATTTTCAGTGCTGACACTTTAAAAAAAAATCCAAAAAACCCTGTTTTCACTCATTCCAGCTAGATCCTAGGCTCACAGTGTGAGACAGTGAGTCAATCAGAACCTCAGAAGCCTAGAGTTAGAGCTAGAAGAGATGTTAGTGGTCATCTAATCCACCCTACTCATTTTACAGATCAGGAAACTGAGACCTACAGAGGTTAAATAACTTTCCCAAAGTTACACAGGTAGCAAGTAGCAGATCTGGGATTCAAACCAATGTCCACAGATTCCAAATCCTGTCTCTTTCCATTATGACATTCTAAGGCAGTTGTCCATGGACTTGTGGTTAAATTCACAGACTTTTTTCTGAAAAAGCAGGGAATAGGGGTTTTGAATTAAGTCCTTAGAACTGGAGAGGGCTTTACAGATGGTCTACTTGAATAGTCCCTGCATTTTATTTATAAGGAAACAAAGGCCGGGAAAAAAGTTTCCAAGAAGTGTCCTGACACCCAAAGTGTCTTGTGCTCTTTCCCCTGTGCTTTGCTGGCAGAATGACTCTTTGTTTTCATTTCACTCACCATATTTTTGCTTACCTCCTCACTCTGCTTGGCCTGTATATACTAAGTGGTCAGGGAATGAATGGAGCTACTTTATGAAAGACTTACTTTTAAGAGTCTATCACCTGTGCTAAACCAGGGGTGGGGAACCTATGGTGTCGAGGCTGCATGTGGCCCTCTAGGTCCTCAAGTGCAGCCCTTTGACTGAATCCAAACTTCACAGAAGAAATCCCCTTAATAAAAGAACTTGTTCTGTAAAACCTGGACTCAGTCAAAAGGCTGCACCCAAGGTCCTAGAAGGCCATATGTGGCCTCGAGGCCACAGGTTCCCACCCCTAAGCTAAACAAATCGTAGGCCTGACCACGTCACTCTTCTCACTCAAAAATCTTCAAATGCAATTTACAAGCCAGCCTTAGCTCTTCATTATTCCTCATTCTCTATATTGAATCAATCACCAAGTTTTGTCTCTTCTACCTCTATGATATCTCTTAGCTTTCATCCCTTTCTCCCCACTTGCTCAAACACTATCCTGGTTCAGCTCTCACCACTTTTTGCTTGAACTGTTATATCAGCCTCCTCATTGGTCTCTCTGCCTCCAACCTCTCTTTAATTTGATCCATCCTCCACACTGCTGCCAAAGCAAAGGTCTGACCAAGTCATTCTCCTGTTTGAAGCTTTCTTTGTTCCCTGTTGCCTCTAGGAAATAACATTCAAGCTCCATTGTTTGGCACCTAAAGCTTCTACCAGTCTGGCTCTAGTACAGGGGTGGGGAACCTGTGGCCTCAAGGCCACTTGTCGCCTTCTAGGTCCTTGAGTGCAGCCTTTTGACCGAGTCCAAGTTTTATAGAACAAATCCTTTTATTAAAGGGGTTTGTCCTGTGAAGTTTGGATTCAGTCACTTGAGGGCCTAGAGGGCCACATATGGCCTTGAGGCATATTCCTTCCTTTCGTTCACACTGTTATGGCCAAGCTAATTTCCTTGATGCTTCCTATATTCTATACTCAGCACCATTTCTCACTTCCATGCTTTTGCCAAGCCTATTCCCCAATGTTTGGAAAGCTCTCCCCTCCTCATCTTTGCCTCTTGAAATCCTTAGTCCCCTTCAAGGCTCAGCTCAGGTGCTCCTTCCTAAAAGAGGCCTTTTCTGATTCCCCCCGGTCATTGCATTCCTGAATGAAATTACTGTGTATTTTTAACGTATTTCCTTCTGTCTAGACACAGAATAGAAGATCCTTGAAATCGGGGTCTATTTCATTTTTGACTTTATAAAAGACCCCTAGCACCTAAAACAGGACTTGGTATACAGTGGGCACTTACCAAATGCCTGCTGAATCAGAAAAAATTTTTTTACAAAATTCTCAGCCTGGCATTTAAGGCACTCTACGGTCTTGATCCCACCTACTTTTTTAGTCTTATTTCATATTACTGCTCTTCGTACAGTTGAACTGCTCTGCTGGTTGTTTCTTGTCTATGACATTCCAAGTCTCCCCCTCATACCTTTGTATGAGAGATCTCCCAGGTGTAGAATGTCTCCTGCTCTCACAGCTAATTCAATGAATTCCTACCTCCCTTCAAGGCTGGCTTCCTCCTTGAGGCCTTTCCTGCTATTAGCTATTAGCACAATCCCCCTTTAAATTATTATGTATTACTCTGTGTCTATTTGCATTTATTTACTTGTATACATTTTTTATCTCCCTGATAGAATGTCAGTTCCATGAGGTTAGGAAATGTTTTTTATTTTGGTTTGGTACAGTGTCTTGCACATTGGAGGTATTTGACAACTGTTTTTTAAATTAGATCAAGTCATAGTAGCCCAGTTTTTTTCAGGTATATATGCATGTGTGTATATGTGAGTGTCTATGTGTACATACATACATATGTGTGTATATATACACATAAACTATACAGGAAAATATACATATAAACACATATATATGTGTATTTGTGTGTTAGCCCTCCCCGCCCCGATCAGCCCTGAAGATCTTATTCTCTCCCTATCTGATCTCCTATTAAAGAAAATGTAGGATTTATAACAGTATTATTGGCAAAGATGAGAAAGGAATGTTCACTTTAGGGGTTTGTATTTATTTATAATATTGAGGGCTAGACACATCTCTTGAAGGGAAATGTTAGTATTGTTTCTGCAACTTAGTCAATATGGCGTCATGTGGTTATTTTCACATGTAAAACAACATTCTCCAGATCTTTTACATCTAGTAAGAATAACACACAGCAGCGCTGATGTACAATTAATTTAGAGTACCATTAGCCAGAAAGTGATCCAAATGTTTCTGAGATTGGATCAATGAGTTACACTAAGAGAAATCTCTGGGTCCAAGCTGAGCTGAGAAGGGTCTGTTGATCCTGCTGTGAAGGATTCTAACTCGGATAAAAATCAGATGAAGTTATTTGTTATTTGTAAACTAGACTAGGGAAGAGATGATAGGAAGGATAGCAGGTTCACAGTCTTGACATTTTGTGTCTAGCTGTGAGACCCTGGAACTCCTCTGGTTCATTTTCATCAAAAAACTTGTCTTGACAAATATTCTATTTTATATTCTATTGGCATCTTAAAATGATGAAAAAGCAGGATAATGAAGTAGACAGAACGCTAGATTTGGAGTTAGAAGACATGAGGTTCAAATTCTGACTGTGATTTGCTTTCTGTGTGATATTGGACAAGTCACTTAATCTCCTTTGACCTCATTTTCCTCATCCATATTAGAGGGTTGGACTACATGACCTCTAAGGTCACTTCCTGCTCTATATCAATGATTTTAGGACCCTCTGAGTCTAGCTAAGCTGCTTTCATCGTAAAGTAGGTGATAATCGTTCTCTATAGTTAATCACCCCACTTGCGTATTAATTTTTCTGGCTTTTCTTCCTTATACATGTTTTTGTTTCCCATTGTGGCCCAATCAGACTATGTATGGAATCATATACTTGGGATACATTGGAAGGAACTTCAGAGGCCATTGTGTCTGACCCCCAGCTGAGGCATAAGTTCCTTCTGTGACATCCTTCACAAGTAATCTGCCAGCCTTTGCTCCAAGACCTCTAGGGACAGAGAACTATCTTATGAGGCAATCTGTTCCATTATTGGAATGGTTATTTCTTCCTTATCTTAAATCAAAATCTATCTCCCGGTAATTTATTAATAATAAGTAATAATATAGTAGTATGCTATTATATTTAGTACAACGCACTTCACATTTGTAGAACAATTTTTTAAAAAACTTTTTCAAAGCTCTTCCATTATCTCACTATCTCATATGGTAACAATTATGCAGAATCATTAAAAAAGGGGTCTTTTGAAAGTATTTCAGTCAGGATCAATAATAAGTAATAGCAAACCAATTTATTATGGGAATTTTATTGTATGACTCAGAGAATCACCCTCATATTTGTCATCTATAATTCTTAGCTTTAGAGTTGAGAAGGACCTTATAGATCATCTAGTCAAAATTTCTCATTTTATATGTAAGGAAACTGAGGCCCAGAGAAGTTGTGATGTACTCAGGGTCATACAGATAGTAAATAGCAGAGCTAGAATTTGAATTTGATTCCCCTCCAAATGTAGTATAGTATGTTATGAGTTTATGTTTTTATTTCCAACTAAACTATAATATATAATATAATACAATACAATATGATATATGATACGTTATATCTTTGAGATTAAGGCTTTTGTCTCTTTTTAAAAAATTTCTCCCTGCTTTTCCACATGAAGTTTGAAATAATTTGTTATTAATTGCCTAGTTAGAACCTTCTCCTTATATATTTAATGAGAGATGGTTTTGAGGTGTGTTGATCTTTAGTCACAAAACAGGTGTACTTGCCAAATTGTCAGGTTTCTTCTAATAAATCAATGATGAGCCTTTTAAAAATTCTTTCTCCCAACTTTCCACCAACCTCCAAAGGGGTGCCTGTCATTTAGTGCTGGTGTGGACTACTGTCTCCTGGGGATTAGGATCAGTGACTTCATCTGATGATATCTGCCCAAATGCCAGTGACTTGTGGTCATTTTACCTGCTGAATTTGAACCAGTTTGACCTTCAGGGACAAAGATTTTACTTCTTATGGTTGAAGTTGCTATCTAGTAACTTTCTTTGGCATTAAATGTAGTGATTCTGGAAGAGTCCTTGGGCCAGCTCTCCTTTCCACAGTGAGCGGTTCTATCAGTTCTCATATCTCATGATGATAAGTATGGGGTATAGAGAAACTGTGTTGTATCTGTCATTTTTCTGGTAGCCCCTTATCAACTTGATGATTTTGGTTCTGAGTTGAAGTCATTCAAATTCCATTTCCACTGTCTCTGGTCTTTCTATTCCTTTTTTCTCTTTCTCCCCAAAAACCTGTCCTCCAGATGGTTAAGTACTTCAGAGATACCACAGCAAATCGTGATCAGGAATTTGGTGGCTCATTAGTACCTAGGAAGAGGAGAGCAAAGCCTGGCCTTCCCCAGACCCTGATTTGCATTTGAGGACATTTCTGGCAAACTCTGAATACAATACAGAATGACCAATTTGGCACTGGATAACAATGGGCCTCCTTCATGTTCTAGAACATATGTGTATATTTATCTATCTAGGAGGCAGGGTAATTCTGTCCTGAGAATTGCATTGGAGAAGAATAATCCCATCGTAGGCAAAATTTGGCTGATCTTTTAATTCTAATAGTCCTGGTTGAGACAAGAAATACTGGTGTTCATTTTGGGGATGGGGAATATAGCACTCGTGTACACTCCGAGTGTGTATTTTCTTTGAGTCTTTTCCCTTTCAAGTCACGTTTTACCTCTGGAGTTACTCAGCGAATTAATAGGTATAGAAATGCAAAGCTCTTTTCTTATTACATTCTATCGATCTGATTGCAGTGCCATTAATTGAAAGACTGGGGAAATGTGATGGATAGCTTAGCTCAGGATTCTACATTCATTTGGGCCCAGCCCTGTAGGAGGAAGGCTGCTTGAAACTGATTGAAGGAAGCCTTTTGGTCTGACATGAATTATTCTTTCATTGTCAAACCTTGGAACAGCATTCAGACCTAGTGGGATTTACAACATGGAACCGTAAACTATGTCTATTCTTAAAGTAAAATCAAATCTCAAAATGCTTATCTGTGAGGTTGAGAATAACATCCTGTTTCTTCTCTCTCTCTCTCAATCTCTTTTTCCCCTTTCTCTTTTTCTCTCTCTCTCCTCCTTCCTCCACATTTAATATACATATAATATATACATATATATGACATATTAAAATGGTTTTTCTTAATTAAATCTCTTCTCACAAACCAAGAGGTGGGTATATCTCTCTTCATTTTAAATAATTTTATTTGCCACATTGTGGTCATGAAATATTTTTTTTCATTCTTAAGCATCTCAATCATGTCTCATTCTACTGGTTTTGTGATTTTGTAGTGGTTAGAGAATGATCGAGGGTTGTTGGTCATTTTCTTTCTGAGTTGATTGCTATGTAAATCTATAGATTTTTTTCTTGTCATTTTAAGTTATCCAGAGACTTGCATAGATATGGATATAAAACATTCATACCTGTCTGTACAAACATTACACTGTAAAAAAAGAATTTGCTAAAATGTTTTAATCTGGTGTGCACACATGTCTGTGTGTGAATGGATAGGGGTGAAGAGGAGACAATAATAGGCAAGTAGCATTTTAGATTATGTCTACTTTAAAAGGATGAGCTCATCACTCTTCTTTCTTCTGATTTTCAAACTGGTGATTAATGTATTATTTTTCTGTTGGGTTTATCATTTGCAGTATTTCAGGATAATAGTTCATGGGAGGAATTCCTTAATCCTCACCCTTTCCAAGTCTAACATTGTTCATTATACCCCTTTTTGCCCTTTTTATAAACACTGTTGGCTCCTAAGGTGTAAGAAATGCAATTATTTCATTCGTCAAACACTCTTTGTCCTTAGCCTTCTCGTATATCTAGTTTGCTTTCTGATGAGATGCTTTCTGCTCCAACAATCATATTGTGGGCTGATGAAAAATGTCGTAAGTTGAAAAGATAGGAAGTGAGCAAATTACTGAACTGCATGACCTTGTTCCAGGTTCAGATTTGGAAACCGTATTTAAGGCTTTTTGAAAAAGGAGATAATAGGTTATCATTTCGGGGCCCTTTCTAAGCACAAGGGACCCTGCGCTTAGATAGAGCTGTAGACTTTGTTCTTCAACAACCAACTACTATGAGGGACCAAACAAACTCATTTTTGTGGAGGGGAAAAAAGACCACAGATATTAGGAAACAAATGTTGTTGATAATTACATAGGCGGCCTTACCAGTGCTTGAGTGTCTGTCTAAAAATACTACACACAGAGACACCGGCATCTGCATTATCATGGTGTGAATAGAGAGTATGTCTTCCTCATACCACAGATCTAAATTCGAGAGCAAAGAATTATATTATTTAGGATGATTTTCCCAGCTTCTGACCTGCCATTGTTTCTGCTTCTCAGTTACTTTTGAGGGGGACCCTCAGTCAATGGCTTTCATTGCTCTGTCTGTTCTGGTGGGATCTGTTACTTGATGATAGTGTCTGTTATTTCTAGTTCTCCTCTGTCTGAGGCATGACTTTCTTTCTTTTGGACAAGGCAAAGAGCCTTGGGTTGTGCTAGGCACATTAGAATTCTGCTGTCACCGCTGGGGCTGCTTGTTCCTCTCCGACAGAGCAAAGGAGCAAACTGGACGGTGGGTGACCTTTGTCAGGTGCTTAGCATCCATTTCCCCAAAGCTCATTATGACTTTATTTTTTCCCCTTAAAGTTTGCTTGGGATTTAATCATCCTCTCCTCTGCTTTCAGTTGATCTGAGATAAGGGCCTACTTTATTCTGACTTCTAACACCTCTCCTCATTATGAACGCCTGCGAGACTTTCTCCAGCAGTCTGCTAGCAGCTCAGTTTTAGTTTCTATTGTTGGGAATTTCTCTTTGAGGAGCTTTTCCTGTGTTTCTTGGCCTTTCCCAATACTCCTTAGGTAAAACAGTAAAATGACCTTGTGGGTGATTTTGCTCATGAGGAAAGAAAAAGAAAAAAAAATCTAGTTTGGAGCTGGTTGACAGAGAATGGAATATTATAATACAGAAAGATAAAGAGAGCCGGTTATGTAGATAATGTTGCTTAGAAGCTATTAAAATATGTCTTCTTGTGGGGCTCTCTGACCAGGTTGCAGAGTGAGAAAAAGCCTATTAACCTTCAGGTTTGAACTGTTTCATCTCCTGCCTCAAAAATACTTTAATTTTAACTATGGAGGAGAAAAAGAATACTGTCATTCTTGGGAGTGAAAAATGCATTGCACAGAGTAGATGCTACCTGCATGTTTGTGGAACTGAACTAAGTTGAAATTATAGGGAAGCTTAATTTTTTAAAGGAGAAAAAAATCTCCACAAATAACATGAGACACAAAATACATTGCATTCCATATGAAATGTTCTATATTTAATAGTCAGTAAAGATGAACTGTTACTCATACCTGCCTCTTATTGTGGATTCAAGGTGGCAGTTTTTTTGGTGTCCTTGAGAACTGAGAGGCTTTTCAAGGGGATGGATTTATTTGTTGAGATTCGTAGAAACTAGAATAAAAGGTTCGGCGTTTTCTCAGTTGGTTAGCACAGACACATCAAATGTAAACAGGCTTCTCCAACATGTACAACTTAAAGCGTGTGTGTGTATACACACATACACACATACACTCACACATACATACCACAAACATCCAAGCGAAAGCCAAAGAATTGAATCTAAAACAAAACCATTTGTTTCGTCAACGGGCTAGGAAAACTACTCTTCCCAATGTTGGCACGGATGCCTATTTCCTTCTATCTCTCCCAGCCTGGCTGCCCTTGGTTTTATTTCAGAAATATAGTTGAACTGGACAAAGGAATACACATGCCTTTGGTTTTTAATAGCTGTTGATTAAAATGGAGCCCAGAGCCGGTCGGGTCTATGGTTTCCCTGGCCATTAAAGCATTTCCTTTCAGTGGCTTAATTCACTTTATTCCCAATGATGCCAAAGGGGGAAATATATCTATATCTATATGCCTATATACATTCTGAGCCTAATTATGCAGCTGGCCACATTAATAACCTGCATCAAAAAGAGGATCCAACACCTAAAAGACAGACAGAAAGAGCTGCGGTTATTTGTTGCTAGCAAGTTGCCTGATCCAGGTGCTGGAGTATTTGCATGTCTTTCCACCTTTGTTCCTTCAGAGGCGTTAGGGTCTCAAGCTATTGCTGACTAATTGATAGTTATAGTAACGGCTACGGGCTCCTTAGATTAGAAATGCATGCAGACGTGTGTCTTGATTCAAACATTAAGGAATGCACACTCTCACTTACACAGGCAGAAAGTCTTCAGACTAATAGAGGTGTGATGGAGATAGCAGGACATAAAACAGAAGAAGAGAGAGACACACACACAGAGACACACACAGAGTGAGAGTGAGAGTGTGAGAGAGAGAGAGAGAGAGAGAGAGAGAGAGAGAGAGAGAGAGAGAGAGAGAGAGAGATGGCATGCAGTAAATATGCCCCTACAAATACTTCTAAAATGCGTTTGCAAATGCAGAAGCCTTCAGAACCATCCAACAGTTCAGAACACCCTTTTTATTTCTTCTCTGCGGGACGCCTCCATCCAGACTATTCGCAAAAAAACGGAAAAGGTGAGAGCCCTGCCATCTTAGTTCTGAATTCCTCTGATTTCCTCTCCCCCCACCCGCCCCCCACCCCCTGCCTTGTGTCCCTCACGCCATTGTCCATGCTTCCGATGGCAGCCGCCCTGGCTCCTGAATGCAAGTGTCGCAGCAGGTGCAGAAAGAAGGTTCAGGGGGAGCATTGTCAAAGCCACGGTTGCCTATTGTTTCTCGTTTTCACTGCTCTGCTTTTTTTTTTTTTTTTTTGAGCTTTTCCTACCAGTGGCCCTTGCCAAAGGGGAGGAGGAGGGAGAAAATTGCAAGAGTTAGAAGAATTTTTTTTTTTTTAAACACAGTGTTATGATAAACAGTCCAGCAATGCATTCCACGAAATTAGGAATTATAGAAAGAGTGCAAGGTCGGGGTGAGGGGCGGGGAAGGAGCCCGGACGGAGATAGATGTTTGTTGCTGTCTTGATGCCAAAGGCGGGTTTGTTAGGACTGACTTTTTGTCGGTGCTCTTTGGCTTCTGGTGCATTTTCATCTTTTAAAAAATCACGAGGAATGCTGTATTCATCAGTTCCTCCCTGCTTTCGCTCTACTCCCGTTGAGCAGTGAACGAGGTTGGAAATTTTAAGGAAGGCCAGAGCTTCTATTTGCGATTTAGTCGGTTGTTGCAGGCGGCTCAGCCGGAATTGGAGATTGTGTTTCAGCTTGTTTAATAAGCTCACACTGGATGTTAGCATAGTCCACTTTCTGATGGTTTGGGCACAGTCAGCCCAACGGAAATGCTATGATTCTGCTGCCTTTGAAAGAGCTGGTCTTCAGGGTGATAGTGCTATGTGTGTGATTGAGTTCTGGGAACAGGCCGGCTCCTCTGCTAACCCCTGAAGTTTGGGAATGTTACCAAGTCATGCTCTCAATGTCAAGGTTTCAGAAACTATTTCAGATGGGCATTTTACACTAAGCACACAAAACCAGGGAGAATCCATCTAGAAACTTTGGGTAAAAGTGGTCACAGTTGCACCCAGGTAGAAGTCAGAATTGCATATTAAATTTACTCTCAGGTATTTAAATAATAATAAAAAAAGAACTAAAATTTTAAAGTGTTTTAAGTTCACCCTAGAAAAAGATATTTTCGCTTTCTTCTTTTCCAGTTATTTTACTATTGTTAATTATATGGGAGGGGGGTTTCAAATTAGCTACAAGGTTTTTTCCCCCTTTTCTTGAGTCCTCTAATGTCTATCAAGGGTGTTTGTAGTACTCTTTGGCAAATTCTAAAAATAGCTGACATTCAGCATTCCAGTTCTGAAATGTGTTTGCAAGTCAAGATAGGTTGTATCGCAAAGCAGGAGAAATCATTTTTTTTTCCAAGAGAGCCCTTCTACGTTGTAACTCCTGATGGTTTGTTCGAATTTTCACTAATACGAACTCACAGTTTCTTTCCCTTCCAAATAATAAATGATGGTTACAAATTATTTGACTATAAATGTGGGAATAATATAACTTTCAGGTTCCATGAGCAAAACACCCCGAAAAAGTCCTCGATTTCTGGACATGTAACTAAATGGCTTATTTTAATGCATGTTACAAATACACATACCCTCTTTCCCTTTTTATTGTCATTATTCTGATTTGGGGACAAGTACAGTTAGTGGGCCTTGTTCTTTTGTGAGGAATGGGAGGGTTAGCCTTGGGATGGTTTGAGATTTCTTTAGAAAGGGAACTTCTTGAATAAATGCTGAGTGAGCCGTGGCCTGAATGCAAGCTTGAATTCAATCCAGGCCACCCTGGTAGCATACTGTTTAATTTCCAGCACACATCTGCATTATCCTCACATCAATCCCAGGCCAGAAACTGGGAGCAGGGGAAAATTTATCAGTGATAGTTACATGCCTTTCTTTACCAAGGGGACAGCCTTGAGAGACTACTCCTTGGCTCTTTAAGTGGATACATTTGAAAAACGGCTAACTTCTGTAGGTAACTTCTGGGGAACCTTAGATATAGGGAGCAGCACTGATTCCAGCCTTCTGCTTTTGCACAGGTTGGTGGTCAAAGAAGGGTGAAGAGTCACAAGGTGATACGAGGAATTTCAACTTCAAAGTGAGAGGCCCCAGGAAAGCCTCTGGCCTCAGTCTTGTGAAGAGGCCCAGATTAGATGTTTCTTGGTCTCAAAAACTTCAAAGTGGGTGGAGAAGTTATTAGTTCTCACAGAAGTTGGAAACAGTTTGAGTAACTCATCCAGAGGGACAGACTTGCTTTTAAAAAAAATGCACACACACACACACACCCCCTCCAGAGGGGACAGACTTGCTTTTAAAAAATACACACACAAATACACACACACACAGATACACACACACACAGACACACAGACACACACACAAACACACACACACACACACACACACCCACCCCTTCTGGTAGCCAGAGTCTTTTGCAGATGCCTGGCCTTTACTAAGACATTTGGAAGAACTTAACAGAGAACATTTGCCTTAGGTCTTTCTGTAGATATTGTCAAGATTAAGTGATGGGAGAATCCCAGGAGGTTTGCAAAACCTGATTCAAACCCAGTTCTTGTCCTGAATTTTTCAGACAAGTGTCTGAAGTTGATCCAAAGGATATACGCCTTAAACATAAGTAGACCTGTTCTAAGAATCTCCTGAAACTGAACTCTCTTCCTTCCACCAGCTCCCAAGATCTTGCCTGTAGGTCACCTAAGTGGACAAAATACCCAGTCTATTGTAAATCCTATGATTAGTATTATAAATCTTGGGACCCAGTCTAGCCCCCAAATATGAAATATGGAAAGGGTTTAAAAAAATCCACTGTGTACTACCTTAGCATTTTAAAAGAAACACATTGATGCTGATTAAAGGTGTGTTATAAAGAAACAGTTAAAAAGAAAGATTAGGAAAAATGGAAGAAATACTGGATATGGAGTCAGATGATCTGGGTTTGAGTCCTGGCTCACTCACCTACCAGTCATGTGATTCTGAATAAGTTATTCCATTCCTCTGAGCCTTACTTTGCCTTATTTGTAAAATGCAGACAATAATAACTAGGTTTTAGACATCTAACAATGTTGTAATCTCTCCCTCTGTAAACTGCAAAGTGTTAAGGAAATGTGAGTTGGTTAATCCTGACACAGTTTACCCATCTTGACTCCAGGCTCATTGCCCTTAAAACAGGTCATCTCCAGAATGGCAGTTGTATATGAGGAAGTGAGAGGCACATTGCTCTTCTTGATTTGTTGGAAAGATTCTCTTTCTGATGCCAGCTCTGGGAGCCCATAAAGGCCAATAGCCCTCCCCTCATACCTTTTAGAGGTCTCAGTCTCAGAACTTTCATTAGTTCTCCCTCTTCTTCTTCCAGCTTTCTGGACTTCATCAGCCCAGCCTTCTTTTCAGATGAATGGGTCCTGCTCTCGTCTAACGCTAGAAGACCTCCCAAAATATAACACTCATTCAATTTCTGTTGCAGTGTGAAATTGCCAGGACCCATAGGAAGCGTGAAACATATTAGCAAAATGAAGACTTTCTACTGTGTTAATCAACCAGCACCACACAATGTTCTTGTGATATTTTGGGAAGCAAACAGAAAACTCTTAATGGTTTGCTAAATTAGCAGAAGGGTAGAATTTGGATACTGTGTCACATGGTGTTTAAGGAATTGGGTTTAAAAATGAACAAGGATGGGAGCTCAAGATCCCATCACAGAGAAAGCTTGCGGGCAAAGTTTGGTTTTCTCCCTCTGACATGTAATGTATCCATGCATGCATGGAGAAGGCCCAGCTAAAGCCACATGTTCAAGGTTTCTCCAGAAAACAATAACAACATTATTTGTCCGTTTTTTCCTAATCAACTCTTGGGTAGCCAGATTAGACCCATGGTGTTCTAGGAAAATAACACTGTACTCACCAGAAGACTGGTGGTTCTTGGTGAGTTCCAGTTCCCTCCTTGTGTCCTTGGGCAAGTAAATTAACCTCTTAGAGTCCCAGTAACCTCATCTGCAAAATGAGAATAATATTGTAACTACATGAAAACAGAGGGAAAAACTATACTATATCTTATGGTCTCTTGCAACTTTAAGAATTGTCCCTTTATGGTCTGAGAGATATAGTAAGGCAGTCCAGGGTAGGTTTACTGTTTTCATCAGAGTTTTAGTGGGGGCATTGTGCAGAATGGAATAGTAGGGATGGTTTGGGCTAAAATGGTTTTTCTACCCATCTTTTCCTTGGCACAGTTCTGAAAACAAAAGGGAGAAAAAGATATAGAATCTGGTCAAAGTCCCAACCTGAGGATTGCTAAAAACAAACAAACTGGAAGAACTTTGTCATTTCTAGTCTCCTTCCCACTTCCCTACCCTCTTGCCCAATGATGGCAGGAGTATATTCCTCTCTTTACCATTTTCCACAAACCCTTAAGAACAATGCAAACCCACCCCCAAACCTTTATTACCTTGTTTGAATAGGGCTAATCCACATTTATAGATAAATCTGTGGGAGGGAAGAGTAATTCAGTCTTATTGGCTCTAATTCTTGGTTAAAAAAAATACTGACTTGTATGGATGGAAACTTTTCCCCCAAGGAATTCAAGACATAGTGAAAACAAGGCATAGGGAAAGAGTGCTCACTCAAGACTCAGGAGACCTAGGTTGAAGTTTTGGTTCTGATACTTGCTAAGTATGTGACCTGGGGGCAAGTCTTGACTTCCTGGGGTTTCAAATTCCCTTTCTTTAAAGTGGAGATGACAGCCCCTCATCTATCTAATCTATCTAATCTATCTAATAATCATCTAATCTATCTATCTAATAGTGATAAGCCTATTAAATGAGAAAATCGATGTGAGAATGGAAAGCTGTAAAAGCATAACACAAGCCCAAGGGGGTTATGATTATTTTGAGTTTAGTTATATTCTGAATTTTACTTTTGGAGAAACTGAGGCTTAGAGAGTTTTAGTGACTCAAGGACAGAAAACCAGTGATAGGATTTAGCAGCTGATTAGATATGTGGAGTGAGGGATAGTGTGTCATGGAGGCTGACACTAATGTTGAAAACTTTGGTGATTGGAAGAATGGTGGTACTCTTGACAGTAATAGGGAAATCCAGAAGAAGAGTAAGTTTGGAAAGGTTTGGATACTATCCTAGTGATAAACTGTGTGTCTGTAGTTTCAGGACTAGTCTAGTTTGGAGAAACTTATTCGTGGAAGGTTGGCTACCAAGTGGTGACTTTTTTTTTTTCTACAACAACTCATGAAATTAATGGAACTCATGGAGAGGAAGAAATTTGTGGGAGTAGAGGAAATGTCTACTCTAATGAAATCATAGGTTTTTGGAAGTATTTGATAGGCAGATAGATACTCTTCTAGATCAGAGGGGTCAAATACTGTTGACCACATTATAATCTGCATCATTCCCCAGTGTAGTCCAAACAGATTAAAATGTCATTGGAAAATATTTAACAAAATTAATAAAAATACAACAAAACATATAATATGTGGTTCTCTATGTCAATACATAACTGCAGGGGTTGTTATATGTGTTTTAGTGATTCCTATTTCTGTTGGAGTTTGATACCACAGCTCTGATGGGCTGAGCCCACAACAATCTCTTTCCACATAAGCAACTGTTTACCAGCAGAATCACAACTACCACTCTCTACTTCAGATTCTTGATCTAGATCACAGTTTGAAATCATAGGATCATGAAATTTCAGAGTTGCAAGGGACCTCAGAGTCCATTCAGCCCATTCCTGAATCATAGAGATCTTCTACAGCATCCTGACAAGTTTTTGAGCCTGCACCTAAAAATCTCAAGTCAAGGAGAACTCACTACTCCTAGAGGCATGCCGAACAATTTTAATTTTAGCAAGATTGTATCTAAACTGAGTGTCAATTTCTTCTTTAGGATCAAACAGAACAAATCTAACTCTTCCCTTCCTTCCACTAATCACACAACAGCCTTTCAAATACTTGCAGAAAACTATTATGTCACCTGTATGCTTGTTTTTCTCTATTATTAGTTCCTTCAACTACCCCTAGAGATGGCATGATCTTGATGTTTTTTATTATTCTTGTTGCCCTCCTCTGGGCATTGATAGCTTGTTAATATACTTCCCATAATGTAGGCTACAAAACTGACTCAGTTCTCCAGATGTAGTCTTATTGGGACAAATACAGAGGATACGTCATGTCTTTTGTTCTGGACACAGTGTCTCTCAATGAAATCCAAGATTACATTAAATTTTTGGACTCCATTGAATCTTGCCTACTGAGCTTCCAGTATGCTAACATCCATATCTTTCAGATGAATTGTTGTCTAGCCTCTCACAGCTTTCCTACCTTGGACTTAGGAAATTTATTTTTTGAATTCAAGTGTAGGACTTTACATTTAACTCTCTTCAATTATATCTTGGTAGAATAAACCCAGTATTCTAGCCTTTCCAAATCTATTCATATCCTTACTTTGCTAATCCAACATGTTAACAATACTTTTCAGCTATGAATCTGATAAGCACACCATTTATTCAAGTAAAAATAGTTTGCTACTCATCACATAAATAATCCTGGTGCAGGAGGGAAAAACACTAATAAATCGTAGAATTTTAAAGCAAAAACAAGCCTATCTTTTTCATATAATCGTTATTCCAGGAACTTTAAATAAGACCAGGAGGAATGCCTTCAGTAGCTTAAGTATTTTACCTTAGGGAGGGACAGCAGTTATTACTTTTTTTGCCTCTAAGTAATTTCACATATCTGGATAAAATTCTAAAATCTTGTGATGGGTATGTCAGTGTGATGTATTGTGTTGGCAGTCTGTCCATCCCACACTCTCTAGAGAGTATAGATGTGGACCCTGGACACTGTGCACCCACAACTTTGAGAGAAACATCCCTGTTTCAGCTAAGTGGCATTTCTGTGGCAAGCTGAATGATTTTCCTGATAGCATTCAGCTTAGGGTTCATGCCTGTTCTTTCAAGAAGCCAAAGAAATTACAAAATTTTTAAACTTGCATAATTTTTTTAAGTACTGGGAAAAAAGACATTTCCACATCATTAGATGTGGAGGGTTTTTTGTTTGTTTAAAATCAGAGCCCATATACCTTCCCTACCTCTTATTTTGATAATAACATGAGACTTGGTCTATACAGACATAATTATCTAAATAATTAAGGTTTTTAAAAAATGTACAATTCAAACATGTTCAACAATTCAAACATTGTTGATTTGTTTTGCTTAACTATACTTATTTATTACAAGAGAGGCATCTATTAGGAGTGGGGTTGGAGAAAGTCAGTGGGATGTGACAACAACTTAAACAAAAACCACCCAAAACAATAAAACAGTTAAAAATTCAAAACTCCAAACCTTCCTATGGGAATAATGTAGATTTGGGAGACTGAATTATACATATTGTCTATATGGTCACTGAACAATCGTCTAAGTCCCGCCTTGACTTTGCCTATGTAATGAAGGTCAGTTTTTTCCATCTCTGGGTAGCGTTCATTTACTATGTAGGTCTGGTTGGGATGTAAAGGATAGTGTATAGATGAGATTATATTACACTTGTGTCCATACGAAATCCTCCTGCTGCCTATCATAAGTTTTGTGAGGGCAGGGACCCTGTCTGACTTCTTAGCACTTGACACAGTACTTTATACATTGTGGGTCCTGAATATATATTTGTTGCTGATACTGAGATTGCACATGGTGTGGTTGAGAGTAGGGAAGTGTCATGATAAATGATGATGAATCAGACTGTCTTACTGAACTATCCAAATGTAGACTAGATTTCCTCTTATTGGAGGTTTACAAGTAGAAGCTGCATCATCACTTCAACCAGAGGTTGTGGGAACTCTTTTGTAAGGTATTGGACCTACAAGGGTTGGACCAGATGGTCACTGAGATCCTTTAGACCTTTAAAATTCTTTGATTCTCTGATGGTCTAACATCAAGGTGTTAAATTTATGGTACATGTATGGGATACATCACAGAGTGCAAAGTGGCCTGGACTTTGATTCTTGGATGCGTTTATTATCTATTAGTCCATGTTGGTACTCCCTCCAGTGGTAGAGATTGCAACCCATTTGTGCCTTCTTATTCTGTGTAACTCTTATGTATGTCTTCCTTTAAATCCTTCACAGGGGGTCTACTCAACATTCTTAGGACCTTCCTTTAGATTATGGGTTCTTAACTTGGTGTCTATGTACTTTTAAAAATATTTTGGTAACTATTTCAATATTGTTGGTTTCCTTTGCAACCCTGCTTGTTTTTTGTAAAAATGCATTTAAATACACAATTTTGAGGAGTCCATAGGCTTCACCAGACATCCAAAAAGGATTCATGACATACATAAAGGTTAAGAACCCTTGATTTAGGTTATTTAACATCGCATGGATTGCAATCCACAGGCTGCCCATCTGGTACCCCTCACCTTTGATACATGGCTGGCCTACCTCCTTTCCAGTCATAAATCTATTTGATGATAGCCTTACTGCTGCTTCTGGTGTGTAATTCTTCATTGGATAATAATGCCACAGCCTATTTACACCATTTACTGTCTCTCCATTGCCCTTTGGGTGACCCTTTACTTTAATTCTTTGGAGACTGGGGTATTCCATAATTCATAGCCATATATCTTCACCAGAAGAATATTAGTATTACAAAGTGGGCCTTTGTTTCTGAGAGGAGCTTGGGTTACGGTGTTTGCAGCTGTGAGTACCAGAATCCTTTGGATACAGGCCTTGCCCTTGAAAAGCTTTTAGTTGGTCAGTCAACTAGCAGTGATGAAGTTCTTACTATAGGCCAGGCATTGTGCTAAGCCCTGGGAATATAATAAAAAAGAAAAGCCCCAAACAGTCCCTGCTATTAAGGTGCTCACAGTCTAACGCAGGAGACAGCATGCAAACAACTGTGTACAAAGAAACTACATATAAGATAAAGTGGGGAGGGGTGGGTAGCTGAGGCTTGAAGGAAGTCAGGAGACAGAGATGAGGAGGAGAGCATCCCAGGCCCAGTGGACGGTCTGTGAACATTCTTGAGGTTGGAGGATGGAGTGTCCTGTGTGAGGAACAGCAAGGAGGTCAGAATACTGAATCACCAGATCTGTAGGGGAGTAAGAAGACTGGGCAGGGGCCAGGTTTTAAAGGGCTTTGAAAGCAAAAAGGAGGATTTTTATATTTGCTCCTGGAAGGGTAGGAAGCAAGTGGAATTTATTGAATGAGGTGATGTGTATGAAATAGACCTGTGTTTAAGAAAGATAAATTTGACAACTGAGTCAAATGGATTGGATTGGAAAGTCAGATTGATAGATTGGAGTGGGGAGAGACTTGAGGCAAGGGGACCAACCAGCAGGCTTTTGTAATCTGAAATGGGAAGAGAAGACATTCACATAAGATAGTTAATATTTAACTGTATGCCTTGTATTATTCTCTACATGGTAATAACAAATAATTATAATAACAGATTTAAATAGTATTTAGTGGTTTTCATACTATTTAAATATATAGTGTTTATTTCCCCATTGTGAAACTTTGAGGTAAGGTAGGTAGTATTCATTTTGTTATCTTCATTTTATATCCGAGGAAGGAGAAGCTCAGATAGGTTAAGTGAATTGCCCAAGGTCATGCAACTAGTAAATAAAAGCATCCTATATAAACATAGTCAATAAAAATATCCTAACTTTTCTCTAGGATAAGAACCCAGGTCCTCTGTATCCAAGTCAAGCACTAGTTCCACTGACCAGAGGTCTTTAATCTTTTGTGTCCTGGACCCATTTGGCATTCTGATGAGCCTATGTTCCCCTTCTTAAAATGATGCTCTTAAACATATAAAATAAAATACATAGGATTACAAAGGAAATAAATTTAAATGCAGTTATCAAAATGTTAAAAACATGGACCCTAGGTTCATATTTGCTAGGGGAGGGCAGTATGGACCAGAGAAGACAGAGATGACTTTGTGCATGAGACTGCAGTTGAGTGGAAGCTTGACGTGTGGGCAGGCTTTGAATAAATGGTAGGGAAAGAAAGGAGGAGCAGCCTCGATGCTGAGAGATGTCTTGGCTAGGAGGGACAGACGACACGAACACAAGAATGAAGAGAAGATTAAGCAATGCCATATCTGTAATGTAAATGTCTATGACATATGTTGGTTCAAAGAAAACAAGTGAGACATTTTGTGTTTTTTGTTTCTCTTGTCTTCTAAATTGAGCTACTCCCTGAATTTGCCAGCTTGCCTGCTCACCCACCTTCCTCCACCTGTTAAGATTACCTAAAACAAAAAAGTGTAATACGTAGGAAGCAGAAGGCAATTTGAAAATGTGGATTCTTGTCCAGGCTCTGCTACCAACTAACTGATCAAATCACTTAGTTTCTCTTGGTCTCAGTTTCCCTGTGTGTTTTTTTTTGTAAAATGAAATATTTTAAAATAAATAATCTCTAAGATTTCTTCAAGTTACGACATTCTAGGATTCTATGAGGCAGACTCATCTGACATGGAGGTTGGAGAATCAGGATACCTGGATTCTTTTCCCATTTCTTTCATTTTCTAGCTATGTGACCTTATTCAAGTCATGTAAACTGAGACTGTATTTCCTTATTTGTAAAATGCGTATAGCAATATTTATACTATTGACCTTTTGGGGTTTTTTTTTTTGAAGATTGAATAAAAATAAAATAATGTATATTTATGTATATCATGTAAATTGCAACTCTAAAGCACTAATTTCCTATCATCATCAATCCATTTCAGCCCTATGATCTCTAGTAATTAATTTCTAGCATTTTTCTGGTAGCACAAAGTTGTCTTCTGAATTTAGGACTATATTTGCTAATGTATTTCTGAATTTTAAAGCAAGGGACATATCTGTCATAGATTCATAGAATTTTGGGAAAGAATATCCCTTGGAGCAGCAATTCTCAAACTTTTTGATCTCAAGACCCCTTTACACTCTTAAAAATTGAGAACCTCAAAGAGCTTTTGTATGTTTTGGGTTACATCTATTGACATTTACAAAATTAAACATGAAAACATCTTAGCATTATTATGAAAAAAGATTTTTACCAGCAGATCCCCCTCAGGGACCTTCAGGGGTCCTAGGACCACACTTTGAAAAGCCATTACCTTGGAGAGCTATCTCTGGTAAGTAGCAGATTTCAGGGCACTATAAAAGAAGGAAGAGAAACTATAGAAACCAAAATTGCAGAGTTGGAAGGCATTTCAGAGGTCATTTAGCCTAATGTCTAGCAAAAGTAAGAAGAGTCCCAATTACAACATCTCTGAATGATCATGTAGCCTTTATCTTAGAACCTCCTGTACCAGTGATATCACTACCACTTAAGATAGCTCATTCCATTTTTGGACAGCTCTGATTGTTAAGGAGTTCTTTATGTAGCACTGATATTTGATTTTCACTGGTCTTAGTTCTTACTTCCATAGCCAAGCAGAACAAATCAAACCCTTCCCCTTGTTATCCTTCAGATATTTGAAGACAGCTATCATTTCTCTAAGTGGTGCAGTGGATAGAGCACCTGGCTTGGAGTCAGGAAGACTCATCCTCATGAGTTCGTTCCAGCCTCAGACACCTCCTAGCTATGTGACCCTGGACAAGTCACTTAACCCTGCTTGACTCAGTTTCCACATCTGTAAAATGAGCTAGAGAAGTAAATGTGAAACCATTCTAGTATCTTTGGCAAGAAAATCCCAAATGGGGGCCTGACGAGTTGGACACGATTGAAAACCACTGAATAACAACCACAAAACAATTTCCTATCATTCTCCCCCACCACACATCTCCTTTCTTTTAGATTAAACATTCTCAATTATTTCAACCAATCTTTCTTTGACTTGGCTTGGTTTTTCCTCACCATTCTACTTGACCTGCTCTGGTTGTACTCCAGCTGGTTAATTCTTCTAATATTTGCCAATGAAGGAGGGAGTGTGGTTAATTCCCTTTTTTTTTTTGAGGGATATTGTTCATTGTGATGGAGTAACTTAATGTTTTAGATTCTATAAGTTCATTGATAAAATTGACAAATGGGAATCATTTGAAGGAACTGAAGATGTTGAACAGAGAGAAGAGACGACTCAGGGTGGAAAGGACAGCTATCTTCTAAAATATGAAAGACTGTCATCAGAAAGAGGGATTCCACTTGTTTTGTCTGATCCTGGAGGGCAGAACTAGAGTTAATGGGTAAAAATTGCTGAGAGGCATGTTTAGGCTTCCTGTGTGGAAAACCTTAGCAATGAAAGTTGTCTGAAAGATGAATGGTCTGCCTCAGGAGGTAGTGAATGTCTCCATGAGAGAGATCTTTAAGAAGGGGCTGGGATATTGGGATTGTTGGGAAGAATGTAGGTTTGCAAATTCCTGTTTTGCTATTAGTTGAACTTTTCTGTGGATGGAAACTTGCCAGTAATTGCTATTTGTTCTTCATTCTCTAAGAGGCCCATGACATTAGGGAGGTGATGCCATGACATGCAAGTGAATTGGATTTAAGTAAGGGAGGGTTGTGCATAGTCACCTGCCTCACTTTCTTCTCTGGAGCCATTTAGGTCCAGTGGCCAGATATAGATTAGGATGACTGGAGATGGCCCATGAAGCACTGGGGGAACTTGGCCTTGATTAGAGCAGTCACAAAGGCTGAAGAAGGAGGGTTGCCATTTGACTTGAGAATCAAGTGAACAGAGAACCAAGCTTGGGCTAGGCTGGGCAGGGAGCTTGAGTTTCTCTGGATGACTGTATTCCAAGGCTGAGAAGGAAGCAAGTAGCTACATGCAGGAATAGATTCCAAACTGGGGAGGTTAGTAAGGGATCAGGAGCCACCAAAGTGTTGCCTTTTATGGTAGACATGTGTTTCCCACTCCTGTCTTCACCACCATGTCAATACAAGACGGGCTGGATCCATAGTACCCCTTTCTGAGTCAGCTGGGATGGCAAGGCAGAAGGCTCAGATTTAGACTTAGTTGACCTCTGAGGTAACCTCCAGCCCTGACACTCCCTAATGAATTAAGGGCTAGAATGTTTTTCATTCCATTCAACAATATTTATAAAGTGCCTACTATGGGCAGTGCCTTGGGCTGAGTCCTAGAAAACGGAGCTGTACAATGTTGTCCTTGTCTTCTTAGCTGTCACCAAAGCTGGCCTATCTGAGATTCCTTGTGCAAGTTACTGAAACATTGGTGAAGTGATCTGGGGGTTGAGGGAATCTGGCTCTCACTGGTATAAAAAGCTCCATTCAAGAAGGCAGATGGAACCTCATGAAAGGATAATGACTTCTTTCTGTGTGTAGCACATTAATTTAGGGAGCCATGACTGGAAATCTGTCCTCTAAAGAATATGCATTTCTTTAGAGACAGTGGCAACTAGATAATGCAAAGGTTGGAGTCCTAGATTTAGATTTAGGAAGACCTGAGTTCAAGTCCTGCCCGAGACATTTAGTTGTATGACCTTGAGCAAGTCACCTTACATCTCTTAGCCTCAGTTTCCTCATCTGTGAAATGGGGATAATAATAGCACCTTCTTTATGGAGTCAGCTGCCTTAGTGGTGGCAAATGGAGATTTTAAAAAAAATGTCTATTTGTATACCATTTATGGACATGTGTTAGCTCAGAAGCTTGATACGGGTGAGTGATCGCTACCACGTTAGGTACAGAGGCACTTTCTGGTTGACAGAACATTCGCCTCGCACCTTCTTTATAGCACCTTTTGAGGTCCAAAGGAGGTAATATGTATAAAGCACTTTGTTATATATATGTATGTGTGTGTGTGTGTGTGTATACATATAGATATATATATGATAACATGTGTAAAGCATTATATTGATGCTAGCTATCATTATTATTTTTTTATGAATACCTATAAGGATGGGAAGCTAGGTAGCATAATAGATAAAATATGAGACTTACAATCAGTAAGACCTGAGTTCAAATCCTCTCTCAGGCACCTATTAGTTGTGGACCCTGGGCAAGTCACTTAACCTCTCTTGTGTTCTAGGAAACTCTATAAGACTATAAGTTGCAGACAAGGTACTGAACTGCATTAGTTGAGGGAATTCCTTTGTCTGAAGTGCCCTAAACCAATGAAATTACAAGCTCAGACTCTCTTCTTATCTCTATGATTTATACATATGGACTTGATGAGGATGTCACAGAATCATGGAATTTAGAGTTGGAAAAGACCTTAGAAGTTATCCAACCAAATTCCCTCAACTGACAGAAGAGGAAACTGAGGCCCAGAGAGATGAAGTAATTTCACAAAATTATAGAATATTAGACTTTAAATTACACTTGAGTGGCTTTCTAGTCCAATTTATACCTCCCAAAAGAATCTCCTTCTACCACATTTTTGTCAAGTGGTCATCTAGTCTGTTCAAAGGCCTACAATCACAGGGGGCCCATAGCTTCCCAAGACAGCCCATTCTGCTTTTGGACAGCTCTATTTTTTAGGAAATTTTTCCTGACATCCAAACCAAATTTCATCTTTGTAACATTTACCTATTGCTTTTGGTTTCCACTTTCTGGGGCCAAACAGAACAACCTAATCCCTCTTCCACAGAATACCCTTTAGATACTTGAAAACAGCTGGCATGTCCCCTCTTAACCTTCTCTTTTCTAAGATAATTATCCTCTCTCTCTTCCTTCACTCAGCCCTCATATGGTAAGGTCCAAGGGCCGCATAGTCAGCTACAGCAAAGCTGGGAGTCCAACCCAGGTCTCCTGATTTTCCAGGCAATGCTCATTCTTTGGAGTCAGCTGCCTTAGTGGTGGCAAATGGAGATTTTAAAAAATGTCTATCTGTATACCATTTATGGACATGTGTTAGCTCAGAAGCTTGATACGGGTGAGTGATCGCTACCACGTTAGGTACAGAGGCACTTTCTGGTTGACAGAACATTTGCCTCAAAACTCTGTGCATTGTGTTGTTATATTTTATAGATGAAGAAACATTAACTTAGAGAAGTTAATTGATTTGTTTGTGGTCACATAGCTAGTGAATGTCAGATCCAGGAACTTGAACCCAAGTCTCTTGACTCCAAGCTAGTGGAACTTTTCATCATGTTTCCTTGCAAATTAGAGGATGTCTCTGTCTCAGCTGGAAATAATCATCCCTTGTGGCTGTCAGTAACTTTTTTTTGATTCCTAGATTTATAGAATATTCGAGTTGGAAGGGACCTTGGAGATCATCTAGCCTCCCCTTATTTTACATATGAGGAAACTGAGCCTTAGAGAAGGAAGTGGCTTCTCCAAAGTCAATCAATTACCTAGTGACAGAGCGGAGACTACTACTAAGGTCTCCTGACTTCTAAATGAAGGCTCTTTCCATAGACTTTTTCTCCAATCTATTTAGAAATTCAGTCAAGAAATGCTTCAATGCACTGAGAATATAAGGACAAAAGATGGCAGAGTCTGGCCCTTACAATGAGATACATACACAGTTAAGCATGATAAAGTGTGGAGTATGAACGAAGCAAAGGAGGCACGGTGCTCTAGCCTAGGACAATGTACCCAGGGAGAGAATGCTGTTATCTCTGTATTATATATTCTATTAGATTGTAAACTCCTTGAGTCCAGAGGCTATTTCTTGTTCATCTTCATATCCTCATGGTGCTGTATACAGTGTCTTACTTAATGAACAGAGGTAATATTCTATAAAGAAAAGACCACTTGTACTTGGAGTCAGGAGACCTGAGGATGCTGATGTTTTCTGGCCATGTCATCACGGGCAGGTTCCTTAACTTTTCTGAGCCTCAGTTTCCCCAACTACAAAATGAGGATCATAGAATTTAAGAGTAGAATAAGATCACAGCAGCCATCTAGTCCAACCCATACCCCAGAAATAATCCTGCTCAAGTATACCTGAAAAGTGGTCATCTTGTTTCTGCTTCTTCCCATCAAAGAGAATTCACTATCTCCAGAGCCAGTTCATTCTATTTGCCCCTAACTTTAATTGTTAGGAAAGTTTTCCTGACATTAAGCCTAAGTTTACTTCTTTACAACTTCCACCCATGTCTATCCTCTGGGACCGTACAGAATGATAGGACAAGTTTAATTACTTCCACTTGACAACCCTTCAGATACTTGAAAAGAACTGGTATCATCCCTCTAGCCCCAATTCTTCTCTTCTCTAGCCTAAATATAAATATAAATAGCCTAAATTCCTTCAATTGATTTAACTTTTTGAGGGGAGGTATGGATTGGATCTGTTTAAATTCTAATATTTTTATAATTTTGTAAAGTTACTTCATCTCACTGGGCCTTTGATTCCCCTTCCGTCGCTTGAGGGAATTTGGCTAGGTAACCTTTAATGTCTCTTCCAACTCTAAATTCTATTACATGGATTAGACTTGACGCCTTTGACCCCCTTAGTTGCCTTCTTCTGAACATTCACCAGCTGATCAAAGTCATTCCTAAGCTGTGTTGCTTAGAACTAAATATGGTGTTCCAAATGTCATCAGACTGGAGCAAACGATAATGGGACTATCATTTCTCCATTCCTGGAAGCCATGCCTCTCTTAGTAAAGCTCAAGATTGCATCCTCACCCCTGTCCTCAACCCCTCCCTCTTCTTAACTGTTATATTGTGCTGTTGATTCATATTATATTTGCAGTACAAGAAAATGTCCAGATATTTTTCAGAAAAAAAATTTTATATAACCATGCTTTCCCATCTTATACTTGTGAAGTTCATTTATGAAACCAAATTGTAGATGTTAGATTTTATCCTCATTAAGTTTCAGATCATTAAGTTTAGCCTAGTGTTCTAACCCGTCATTGTATTTTTTGGATACTAGTTCAGTCTTCTAGTGTGCTATTTATCCCTCCAAGATTTGTATCAACTGCAAATTTGATAAGCATGCCATATATACCTTTATCAAGTCTTTAATAAAAATGTTAAACAGAGCAGGATCAAACACAGATAGCTAGCATTTATACAGTGTTTTAAGGTTTGCAAAGAGCGTTATAAGTATTGTATTGTTTTATCCTCACAATAATCCTGGGAGGTAGAGTTCTATCAGTTACATAGCAAGTAGGTATTTAAGGCTAAATTTGAACTCAGGTCACATCTTTCTGACTCCACATCCAATGCTCTGTCCATTGCACTGCCTAGCTGCCTGTCCTTGCAAGATCCCTGGAACACTCCACTGTTGACATTGAACCATTAATGACTACTCTCTAAGTTCAGCCATCTCAGTCAGTTTTGAAATAACTTAATTATTCTTATCTAGCCCATATCTCTCTACCTTTTCCACAAGAATAGCATGGGATATTTTATCAAACACTGCTTTTATTTAGATAGACAATAGAGCATCATTCCCTTGATATACTGGTTTAGTAATCCAGCTGAGAGAAAGAAATGAATTTGGCATTCTCCACTCTTAATGAATCTAAATCCATGATGGTAGATCACATAGTTGTTCATGATGACCATTTTCTTTTCCAGATGTTCACTAACTATAGTAACTATAGTAACATTTCTAGAATTTTCTGGCAAATTCATTGGCCTATACTTTGGTAATTCAATTCTCCCTTTTTTGGAAAAGTATTTGCTCATTGCCTTTCTCCAGTATGGCAATCTTTCCAGGATCACTGACGGTGGCTTAACAACACATCTGCCAGTCTGTGCCAAAGGGGCAGTTTTTTTCTTTTTGTGGAGCTGTCTTATATGGGGATTGAACATATGACTTTAGCCTCATTAGTTTTCTACTCTAATTAAGTATGTCCAGACAGAGGCTGGGTAGTCCTAATGAGAGAGACTCTATGAGTTGTGATAGATGGGTCCTATACTCTTAGTCCAGACTGTATGATTTAGCAAAGTCACTTAACCATTCTTTTCCTCAATTTCTCTAACTGTGAAATGGAAGTATTCATATTATTTTTGGAATGAAATATATAGTAAATACTGGGTGTTTGGAATAAAATATTGACTGTTTTCAAGATACTGATTCAGGTAGTGGAAAACTTTGGAAGCAACAGACTTGGGTTTATATCCTAACTTTGCCACTCATTTATCATCTTGAGCTTATCATTTAACCTTCCTCAGCCTGAGGTTCCTTATCTATCAAATGTAGAAGGTTGGAACTGTGACTTGGACTATGACTTCTAAAGTCACAGCTTTAAATCTGTGATATGGTTATCCTGTTGTCATTTATTTGAGAGATGGCTGAGATACCTACTTAGATGGGTGAGGTATTGGGGAAAATCAGTTCTATTCAACTCACGTTATGAATCTGTCTTGTCTTCACTAACAGTAAAGATTCTGGAATGCTACATCTATCCTTCAAAGTCTACTGGATGGCCTGATGCCTTCAAGAAGTCTTTCCTGATTCCATGAAAGTTAGACATAGAATACTTCCTTGGCTGAAATGCAAATGGTAACCTCCTGGAACAGACCTGGCATCTTGATCACTAGAGGTAGCTAACAGCTCCAAAGATCACCAAAGAGGTAATATAGATGGTCTTTTCATTTTCTTAATCTGCCTTAAACAGAAAGTTACTATGACTTACACATATTCCCTATGGTACTTGGTCCATGCCAAGGAAGGTGATCCTTGAAGGTAATTGTCATTGTTCAATAAGGCTAGGTTAATTAAGGAGAATCTGTTCTTGAGGCTATCTGAAAGGAGGACTTGAGAAATGTCTATGGTCCAGAAATTTTCCTCATATAATCCACTACTTCAATTGCCAGTTTAATATAGAAGAGTTCTGAAATTTTTCACATCCCAACCTCTTTACTAAGTTCTAATACCCTATTTCCAGCTGCTCAGGGGACACCTTTAATAGCATGTTCTGTCAGTATCTACCTAAACCCCATCATACCTTGAATCACGATATGGACATCTTTGTTTTTCCAAAGGTCCTTGAGGCACAAAACTCCAGTCTTTGTCTTTTTTCTTTGGTATTCTATTCTGCCTCCTTTGGGAGTAGACTTTTCCAAGCAGAAGTATACAAGTCACAGAGTACTGATTGGGAGGTGGAGCCAGTGGAACTCATGGTATGAGAATTCCCTCCACTTAAGGCAGATGGCAACTGGCTATGACTCTGGAGATAAGTCCTAGGGAATTGACTGAGGCACACAGCGATTAGGTGACTTGGCCCAGTGCCACCACACATATAGTATCAGGGATAGAATTTGAACCTAGGTCTGCCTTACTGTAAGCCCAGACTACTTCTATTGTTGAATAGTACCTGTTCAATAATGCCTTAAAGGTCAAATCAAAGTGTGTAAATCCCCAAACCTCAAAGTTAAGGTATCTAAAAGAGAACTCCTCATCTCCCATCTCCCTCTCACAGTTTTCCTCCTACCTCCCTGACTGATCCTTCTGTGTCTCTGTTGTTGCTTTTTCTGTTCTGTGTGCTGGGCACATCCAGCTGGATGAATGTACCACAGAATGTCAAGATGAAAATCCCTATAAATCCTAGAGATGTCTACCATTATGGAAATGTTTGTTTTATTTCACAAATTAAATAAATAATTTAAAAAACAGTTTTTTCTTCCTAAAAAAAAGAGAGAAATTATCACCTCTCTTCTTCCAACTAGCTCCTTTTTTTGAGAAATGTGGAAGGAACATAGCAGAGTTTGGAATGTTAGGTTGTGGTTGCCTGAGGGCCCTGTAAAGCAGTCCCAGAGTTAAAACAAGAATGCAACTTTCAGTAACTGTTAGAAATTGTGTTTGATTTTTTGCAGTATACATTTAATGGTGTTTTGGAAAATCTTTATTATCATTGTGTTTTAATTGCCTCTGTCAACCCTGATTGCCTTTATAATGGGCTTTTCACACAGTTTGCTTTGTCATAATGATAATGGCTGTGCTTTGGGACTGTCTCATCCATTCAAATGGAAGTCTGCAGCCCTGGAGGAGCTGGGATGACAGAATAAACATTGGACTAGGACTGGAGACACCTGGGTTCTAATCCCAGCTCTGCTACTAACTAGATGTGTGACCCTGGGAAAGTTTCTTTTCCTCTCTGCTCTTGTTTCCTCAGCTATAAAATAATTGTGTGATCTCAAAGGTCTCTTCCAGCTTCAAAATCCAATGATTCTCTAACTCAGCAAAGGAAATGAAGCCATATCTGGGGCGGAGCACAGCCTTGATTTGCTATAGTTTAGCTGTCAGGAAAAGAGCCAATCACAGGGAATTACAGAGGTGGGGAGGGATGGTAGGTAGATAGAAAGCAATTACCCAACTTGGAACATTACCAAAGTCTTATGATTAATATCCTGCTTTTACCCAATGTCCCTGAGGAGGTTTACAAATAAAATTATAATTGTTGTTATTATTTTTGAATGCAGTACATCCTGCCCACATTTGCATTCCCTCTAGATCCCATTGCCTTTTGGGTAGGGATGTGTGCAGGATGACCAACTTAAAAAATACAGCTTTGGTTAGAGATTCGTTGTATGCTATATTCATTTTCTCCTGCATATATCCAAGTTGTTTTTTTTTTTCTGGATAAGTTTCAGCTATGGCTAGGCTGAAAATGAATGTTGAACAGTAGATTATCTGCCAAGTATAGGCTCACAGAAGCAGTTCCTCAGTTGAGTGGGAGAATGTCTACAATATGTTCATATCCTGGGAGGAACCAGTAGTCTTTTACCACAACCATGATCACCTCTTTCTGAGGGATCTGAGTAAAGACTTAGGTTACTGGACTCAGTAATACTGCTAATCCATCAGTGACCAAAGCAATAGCCTAGTAGTGAACAGAGAACCCATGTGATAGTCAGAAGGGCCCAGGGACTTGTCCCAGTTTTACCATTGACTGTGGCTGTGTCACTTAAATATCCTCAAGACCTTAATTATTCCAAATGAACCGCATGATGCTTTAGGACTCTACCTTGGCTTTCATGCCTCTGTGACATATGCTAGGCTCAAGATAGCCACTCTTGTGTCCCCCACTGCCCATACATGCCTCCCCCAAACCCCTAATTCATACCTATGGAGGTACCATAGAAGGAAGGCCTACATCCATTTCCTTTCCACCAATACATTCCTCAATCCTTTTCCAACGTAGCTTTCGGCCCCATACTGCTAAGTCTACAATTTTAAAGGACACTTCTGAAGATGTCTTATGTCCTTTTCCCTGTCTGGCTTTATCTAATTTACTAATTATTGTCTTCTCTGACATTTTGAATCCCATGGTCCTCATGGAACACAGTAAATGCTTAGTGAATACTAGCTGATTGATTGGCGTTTGACATTGTTGACCATCCTCTCCTTGAAACTTTTCTCCCTTCACTTCAATGACTCTGCCCTTTCCTGATTACCCTCTTACCTCTCTTCTCTGTCTCTTTTACTGGGTCCTCTTTACTCCTCTCCCTCCCTAAATATGGTCGTTTCTTCACAGACCTTTGCTTAGCCCTCCTTTCTTCCTTCCCTATACTCCCCGTACTTTTTCTCTTGGTTTCCTCTTCAGCTCCCACAATTTCAACTCTCACTTCCAAGGCGCTATTCTCAAACCTATCTCTTTAATATCCTAGCTCCGAATTTTCTGACTTCCTGCTGGGTGGACATCTCCACCTAGGTGTCTTTCTAGCACCTCAAAATATACATATCTAAAACTGAAAGCTTTTTTCTCATCTCTTGCCAACTTTTTCTCCTCATTTCCTTATTTGAGTCAGCCCTCTCCTTCACCCCCACAACCAACTAACTAGTCACCAAGCCCAGCTTTTTCCTCTGCTGTACCTCTCCCATCTGTCTCTTCCTTTCCATTCCATTGCCACAACCTACCGGCCTTCAGTATCTTCCTTTGAACTCCTGCAGCAGCCTCCTAATGAATCTCTTTGTCTTTCCTCTTCCCCTGTTTCTGTCCTAAGGCTAACAGGTTAATCTTTCTATAGGACCACTTGGGTTATGTTCCTCTTCCTCCTAACAAATCTTCAGGGGTTCTCCATTGTATACCAGATAAAGTCCAGACTCCTTAGTTTGGCATTTAATGCCCTCCACATTCTCACTTTGACCTGCTTTCCCAAAATTATCTCCTACATGTATACTGTGCGCTTCAGCCAGATGGGCTAACTCGCTTTCTGCCTCCACATAATTGCTCATGCCATTTCTTGTGTCTGTTGTGCCCTCCTATTAATCCAGAATTGATGATGGTATATATTTAGAATAAATGTCAGACCCAGAAGGGACCTGGGTCTGACCTTATTATTTCATAGCTGAGAAAATAAAGGCCCAAATTGGGGACGTGACTTGTCCAAGGTCACTGTCAGAGATAAGACTAGAACCTAGGATCCAGTTCTTGGAGCTCTGCTGCTAGGAACAATTGTATTCCTCTGCTTCTGCTCCTCTCCACTCCCTACCATATGTTACTGATTGTTGTGTGCTTTGTAAACTCATAGGGTCACAGAATGTCAGAACTGGAGGGGACCGCACACTTACACTGAATCAAGAATCCTCCTCTTCAACTCATCTGAGAAGCAATCCTCCACCGTCTGCCTACCATCTGAAATCTACTGGTCTTTGAAGGTATGTAATTCAGATGCCACCTCCACCATGAAGGCTTCCGAGCTAGCCTGGTCAGAAATACACATTATTTCTCCTTTGCTGTCTTGTAGCACACAGTTTTGTGTGCTACGATGCTGCATATTGACCTCATCTTCTAACTATTAGTGTCCACTCCACGGCATCTCTAAACTCCTTGAGAACAAGGATTTTTGTCTTATTCATTTTTATATCCTCTTCGGTTTTCTAGGATAGGGATTCACACATAGATGATACTACCACTAATTATAATTACATACTTTTAGTTAATATTTGTTGAATGAATGAATAAACTTTGTTGATGACAGATGTTTACACAGAATTATATTTCCTGGTAACCTTTTAGAGAGATAAGAAACCCAGCCCAATTTGCATATTAAATTCAATATTTAGGTTGTTACCATATCTATATATATAAGTACATATATGTACATATACCTATATATGAATGTACATATATACATTTATATATACATATATGTACACACATCCATATATAAATATACATATATACTTATACATAAATATATGTATATACCTATAAATAAATTTAAATATAAATATATTTATATATCTATATACATACATATATATGATAATTTAACATGTATTTATACATATATAGAGAGAAAGAGGGAGAGAGGGAGGAAGGGAGAGGGAAAGAGGGAGGAGAAAGGGGAAGGGGAGAGAGGACGAGAAAGAGAGAGGGAGAGAGAAACAGAGAAAGAGTGTGTGAGAGAGAGAGAGAGAGAGAGGCTCTGGTACTCCTGGATTCATAGAGTGATTTAGCACCTGGTCTGTTCACAATGGAAAGGACATTGCCTCTGAAACTGGAAGACCTATGTTTAAATCCTGGTGCTGGCACTTAACCACCAGTGTGACCGTGAGCAAATCCCATAAGCTCCTTTGGCCTCAGTATCCTCATATGTAAAATGAGGGGGTTGGGATAGATCACCTCCAAGGTCCTTTTGAGATCTAAATCCATGACCTTGGAAGTCTCCTGAGAAAGCCTGGGAATGATTTGCATCCTGGGGAGGTCTGGCTAAGCTCCAGCTAATCTCTGTGGCTCCTCCAGTGCACACCTGCTTGTCTGTCAACCTACAGTCTCCTCAGTCACTTCCCGTGGGATGTCTGGGATCAAAGGTCTTTGAGAAAGGTCTTTTATCGGCCGCTTTGCTGCCAGACCCCACTCTCAGCAGCACCTGGGTCCAGATTTAATATTTTCTGTGGAGAGAGGTCAAGACCCTGTCCATCCTAGAATGGGGCAAGTGCTCTTTTTTCCTCTTTTGCCGGCTGCCTAGTTCTTCCTTTACAATGAGAGTTTTAGTTAAAACTCATGGCTAATAAAAACAATAATAGCTAGTATTTATATAACACATTAAGATTTGCAAAGCACTTTGCAAATATTATCTCATGTCCTCATAACAACCATGGGAGGTAGATAATATTATTGTTCCCATTTTATAGAAAAGAAATCAAAACAGACAGAGGTTAAATGACTTGGCCAGGGTCATGCAACTGCTAAGTATCTGAGGTGAGATTTGAACCCTGGTCTTTCTGACTCCAGGTCCAAAGCACAATTTACTACCACCTAGCTATATACTAATGGATCTAAACTGATCTGAACTGGTCAGTCTCTTGATAATAATGATATAGATCAACAGCAGGTGCTCCCTCATTGTTTAATGATTTATCTGAGTCTGAAATGGGGGTTTGCTTATGGACACCCTAAAAATGTACAGTTGGCTCTTCATTAACTGGGATGTAACAGTAGCACAAATAATTAAAAAAAAAGCCAGATAATCCAAAATTCATTAATATTTAGCTTTGGGATACAGGATATGATTATTTCCTGAAGCTCATTTGGGTTCCTAATTATATTTCTCTTGGATAAATATTATAATTAATTTGCATTCCTTGAGTGTACAGCAAGTGGTTGGGAGTGGGGGGAGGGTAGCAGACTGAGGTGACCTGGCCCTATACCAAGTAGCAGAGAGAAGGCTGCCTTGATTTGCCTTTTTTTTCAGGTGGGCATTCCGCAATGACAATGACCCCAACCTTGTTTTTTGAGAATTGATGATAGCATGTATTTAGAATAGAGTGTTAGACATAGAAAAGACTTTGATCCAATCCTCCCATTTATTATTATGTTTATCATTATTATTGTCACTATTATTATTATAACTAATATGCTGCCTGGCTCGTTTTATTGGAGATGATGGAGGGCCTGGCATACACCTTCTGAGTGGGGGAATGACTCGTCAAAAGTTAGTGAAGGAGTGTTATAATGGCAGAAATTGGACTAGAAATTAGACTGCTCTAATTTTTAGGAAGTTTTTCCTGACACTAGGCTCAAATTTGACTTTTTGCTAATTTCCCCTAGGCAGCTACGTGGAGCAGTGTCAGGAGACGTGTGCCAGGGATAGAACTAGGAAGATTCATCTCCCGGAGTTCAAATCTGGCCTCAGATACTTACTAGCTGTGTGATCCTAGGCAAGTCACTTAACTCTATTTACCTCACTTTCCTCATCTGTAAAATGAACTGGAGAAGGAAATGCAAATCACTTCAGCATCTTTGCCAAGAAAACCCCGAATGGTGTCGTAAAGAGTTGGACACTGAACACAACTGAACAACAATAACTTTTACTCATCCTTCCTAGTTCTACATCTTGGGGCCAAGTAGAACAGGCCTCATCATTCTTCCACACGACAGTTTTTCAAATGCTATCAATTCCATTTCAGTCTTTGTCTTCTCTTGGCTTAACTTCTCTGATTTTTTTCAGCAGATTTTCATATGGCATGATCTTGTAGTCTTTCACCATCCTAGTCACCTTTCTTCTGAGGTGGATCCTCTCTCTGACCAGCAATGGGTGCTCCACCTTAGAGTCCTCTGGACTAAAGAAAAATACCTTAGTATAGTAAAAAGATTGGGTTGCTATTCAGGAGGTCTCCCTCTTTGTCCTGGCTCCACTGCTAATTATCTGTGTGACTGTTGGCAAGTCAGGTAACCTTTCTTAACTTTAGTATTTAGCACAGTGCCTAGCACATAGTAGTAGGAGTTTAATAAATGTTTATTTACTGACTAACTGACTCTCTGGGACTCAGTTTTCTCCCCTCTAAAAGAGTGTTGGATGAGATGACTGTAGGATGTCTTCCATTTCTAAAGGATATGATTCTATAAAGGCAGTCTATTTCTCTGTAGTACTGTTTTTTCATCTGTAATATGACAGAGTTTACCTAGATGATTTCTAAACTGGCTTCAAGCTCTAGCATTCTGTGATCTTATAATTAATTGATTTTTTCTTCTATGATTAAAACTCAGTTGAGAATTAATACATATACCTGGGTCCATAGAAATGCAACGTGGTCAGATTGAGGCAGTAAACGCACATGTTATATCTAGGAGATTGTTTCATGTGTTATGTTTAGTTGATTCTACATTCTTTGAAGGCATGAAACTGTTTTGTTTTTGTCCATGTATATCTAGAGCTTACTACAATGCCTTGGATATGTTGAATTGAATTTTCCTGGAAGCAAACTTGCCTCTTTAAATTTGATATTAGACTAGTGCTAAAATTTAATTTCTATTCCCTAAACGTGATGGGATGAAGAGGTTTGAATGATGGAGAAGGCTCCAAACGTCCTTCCATCCCCCGCATAGAAAGCAGGTGACTTACCTTGAGAATGTGGAGGCATCTGCCGTAAGCTCCTTCAGTCAGTCCCACTTCCCTACCATTCCTCCAAGCTTCTCAGCATCATTACCCACCCTCTCCTCTTTCTCTTTGGACACAGAATAAGTAGAATCCTTACTTTTAACTAAATCTAATCCCTCTGCAATCAACCTTACTCTCTACAGCACCTACCATGGTACCTTCCACATAGTCAATTTTTAACGAAGTTTTGGTGGATGAAATGTTAGTTGTATTCTCTCCCTCCTCCAGGAATCTACTCTAGCATTCCCACTCTCTCACATACGTCTAATCTCTTTCTCTCCACTGGCTACTTCCCATCTGTCCACAAATCCATCTGTCAGTCAATCAACGAGTATTTACTATGTGCTCTATATTGTGCTGAGCCCTCAAGGAGCTTACATTGTAATTGGGGAGACAGCATCTAAATAAATATATGCATACAAGAGACACACAGAGTAGATGAAAGGTTAGAGGAGAAGCACCTGCTATTCACTGTTAGGTAACTGTGATATAAACAAAAAATGAAATATAACTCAATTCTTACCGTCCTTAAAAAAAAGGAGGGGGCCTTCATTTCATTGATAAACTTCTTGAAAAAAGTTGTCTATTTCTGATGTCTCCATTTTCTTATTACTCACTTTCTACTGAAACACTTGAAATAGATCCTTCCCTTCTGTGTTAATATTTCTCTTTAAGGCAGTTAGCAGTGACCTCCTGATGGCCAATTCCAGTGGCTTTTTTCACTCCTTGTCTTCCTTGACCTCTACAGCATTTGATATTGTTAACCACTTGATCCTACTATACATTCTCTCTTGTTTTGACTCCTGAGATGTCACACTTTCCTGGTTCTCTTGTACCTCTAAACACTTCTTTTTGGTCTTATGCAGTGGCTCCTGAATGCAAGAATTCCCCAGGGATCTGTCTTTGCTTCCCTTTTCACCTCTCCCTATGCTTTTTCCCTTGGCCATCCCTTGTAGTTTCTTCTACCATTTCTTTGCCAATGATTTCTGAATAGATATCTCTATTCCTGGCATCTCTTCTGAAGGCTATACACTTCCATCTCCAAATGCCTAAAGGTCCCTGCCACCTGAATGGCTCACTGGCAGTCAAACTCAACATGTTCAAAATTATACTTTCCTCTAAATATATTTCTCCTTCTGACTTCTAGCACCAACATTTCTGCCTATGGCACCAACTTAAATTCTGTCTTGCATCAAAACTTCAAGATTAATTTTGATGTTTACACCTCCTTTAATACTACTCATGCTACGTTGTTGTATGTCAGTTGTGATTGACTTTTTTTGACCTCATGGACCATATTGTCCATGGGGTTTTCTTGCAAAGATACTGGGGTGATTTGCCATTTCCTTCTCCAGTGGATTAAGGCAAACAGAAGCTTAGTGACTTGCCCAGGGTCACACAACTAGTAAGTGTTTGAATCTGGATTTGAACTCAGGTCTTCCTGACTCCAGGTCCAGTGCTCTATCCACTGAACCACCTAGCTGCCTCCTTCTACTCATACTAGGGACTTATCAAGTATTGTCATTGGTTCCTTAGATTTAAAGCTGGAAGGGATGTAGGTGGCTTAAGGGATAGAGTGTTGGACTTGGAGTCAGCAATACCTGGGTTGAATTCCTGCCTCTGATACTTACTAGCCACGTGACCCTAAACATGTCACTTAACTCACTCAGCCTCAGCGAAGATCAGAATAGTAGCACCTACCTCACAGAGTTGTTGTGAGGCTCAAATGAGATCCCATTTGTATAACGCACTATAAACCTTAAAGCACTATATAAATGTTACTTACAATAATAACAATGATGATGATTATTATCTTAGTGATCTTATCAATCAGCCCCCTCATTTTAGAGATGAAGAAAGTGAGGTCCAGAGAGTTTCAGTGATTTGGTAGGTTCTAAACCGTCCTCCTAGTCCAAGTCTCTATCTAGTCTGCCATGCTGCTGTTCAATATTGCCATGCAAAAAGGGACAATGTCAGAAGAACCAAAGGTTCATAAGGTACTTTCAGAAACCCTTTGGATTTCACATAGCACTTTGTTTTTCACCTTGCACTATGTGATAAGATTACTGGGAGTTTTTATCCCCAATCCCTCTAACTAGACAACAGACTCCATATTAGGAATTGTGTCTTATCTTTCCACTATACAATGTAAGGGGGGGTGTATTGGGAAGAAGTCTGGATTTGGATTCACCCAGGGGTGTACCAGAGGCAGCTTGTATAGGCTTGGGAGAGCTGATTGTTAAATTTTCAGCATCAGCATTTGCACTTCGAATATAAGCAAACACTACAAATCAGGGTTTAATTTATTGTTTTGTTAAGAAAAAAAATGATGGAGAAAGTGTTAAAAAGTCAGATGAAACTTAAATAAGTATCATGTATTTTCAGAGAGCTTGTTGTTAAACGTTTGCCAGCACACCTCTGAAGCTACAGGTCGTAGTTTCCAATCCCAGCTTTGATATTTACTACCTTTGTGACTATAGACACAGTCACTATGCCTTTCTGAGCCTCGGTTTTCTCATCTGTAACATGATTTATTTTGTTTTTTGTTTTTGGTGAGCTTTGTAACACAACCACTGAATAGATGCCAGTTCTTGCTACTGTCTAAATTGCGTATTTTTCCTAACAACTGTGCAATTTCTTGCAACATACTAGGTACTTAATGTCTCTGTATTCAATGTTGCAAGCCAAACTGGAAATTAATGTTCCCTTTGAGTAAATCACATACGACTAATTGAGAAGTCATGAAAACTGAAGCTTACAGAGAGGTAAAAGTGACTTGGGTAGGGTCATACAACTGGTAAGTATCTGAAGAAAGGCTCTTTGGCTCTGGCTCTTTGTGAATCCAGGTCCAGCACTCTATCCACTATACCAGGCCCATCGCCAGAAATTTGGCCACCAGGTGATACTTTTTTCCCCCACAACAAATCATTGAACTACTTAAGTATGGAGGGCTTGCATCGTACATCTATGGAGGGGGAATCTACTCCCATAAAAATGTGATTTCTTGAAGTATTCCTTTTGGAAATAGCAGTCACTTATAATGTCATTCCATGTAATACTGTGTTTCTCCAAAACCAGTTAACAGTGTGTGATGTAGTACACCTATGCCACTTTAAAATCTTTTTACCCTCTTCATTTTTTTCATAATCTCTTAACCTATCTCACCTTCCTACTACCTCCAGCACGCGTACCTATGCACACAAATACAGGCACATATGCTCGCATGCGCGCATGCACACAAGCACCCCCCCACACACTCACACACACTCACATACTCATACTTCTCATCAGCTCAGCTGCCTTCATCACATTAGCCTCCTTTCTCAGAGCATTCTCGCAAGGTTTAATGTAGATGATGATGATCTCATAGTGAACACTTGGAGAAAAAGAGGCAAGGAAGCACACACTCTTTGCCCAAGGCCTGCCTCCTGACCCTCAGTCTTGCATTTATTCTGGGAAACCCCTGAAACTCTTTCTCCTGAGCATTTGTTGTGCTCATTTCACTGCCTTACTCCCTTCAGTCCCCGGGATTTCTTTTGGATCCCGAGCATGTGCTCACTTCCCAGGCCACAAAGGTTGTCAGGGTCTCAGCTTTGTCTCTTCGGCAGACCAGATGGCTGGTTGCTCCATCTTGGGGTTTCCCATCTGGAGCAAAAGAGAAAAAAATTCTTGAGAAACTCTCATTTCCTCCCACTCCCCTCCCCCCACCGGAGGGAGTGTCAGATTGTCAATGTCAATGGGAAGGATGACGGATTTCAGTCAGGAGCCCAGGGTGCCCAGAGCACGGAGACCACTTTATCTAAATTGGCAATGATTTGTTTCTTATTGCAGACACTAACTCTTTAGCATTATTGATCCCTCTTGCCTAGTGGGGCACATTAGGTGCCTTTGACCCTAGCTTGCACCAGGAAAAACCCAGGGACCGCCTGACCCTGTCTGGCATTGTGATGGGTGGACTTGGTGCATTCTCTCCCCCCTTGCATATGCCTTTTTGTTCTGCCATGAAATGGTTTGCCCTGGTGCAGGTGGTGTCCAGAGGCTGCATCCTTTTGTCTCTGGCTCTTCAATACAGTAGCGGTTCCCCTCAGGGTCAGAATATCTTACCCATAGAATCCCTGTTATCCCAGCATAGAAAAAGCTTCCAGGGCTGTATTTCCTTGTCTGAAAAGTCTATTGGTACAATTCCTGAATGAAATAAGGAGATGTGGGAAATAATTTTTTTTTAAATCAGTGAATATAAATAGGAATGATAGGAGGAAATGATGACGAAAAGAGATGTCTAGTCTAAAAATAGGAATGCCCTGTATTTCTGTAGTATCTGTTTTTTTTTTTTTCTCCTCAGAGTTTAAAGTTCCTCATGGCTTATCTTCTAAGACTTTGATTAGAAAAACAGAGCTCATTTCCTTGCCCTTTTTTCTTGACCCCACCAAAGTGCCCACTAAAGGTAGCTAACTGTTCCTTGCCCTCTGTTACCCCTAGATTTCCATGACTACACCCTTCCCAGTTCACCACATCTGAATGATTTAAGTCCTTTTCTCTCTTTCATACTGGAACTTACACAGGAGCCCAGGTGTCCTGCTGCCCATTCACTGTGACTCCTGAGCACATCCTAATGTGACATAATCAGAGGGAAAAACAATTTCACAAAAGAGGTTAAGATATCCCTACTTGATGAAACATTTAATTATCAGTTTGTTTGTTTGTTTTTTGGTTCACATCTTGATTTCACCCTTGTGGAGAGCTGCTTGTGTACAAGTCCATTCCCTGATGCAGATGGCTAAGTCATCTTTAACTTACTTGGTCTTCAAGTACTACTTGAGGCATTCAGAGGTTAAGTAATTTTCCCATGGTTCACACAGCCAATATATGTCAGAGACGGGACTTGAACCAAGGTCTTTCTGGCCCTCTATCCACTATGCCACTGCATTTTGCTGATTTCTAACAGTCAGGAAATATATGGCAAGGGAAGGAGGTAGATGGAGATACAATTCATGAAGATTCTGTTTATATGGGAAAAGTGAAAATGGAGAGTAGCAATAATTATCTGGATAATTTGGGCAAAACCCTCTGCTCTGGAGATAGCTTTGTTTGTTCTCTGCAATGAGTTAATTGGCTAACAAGTTAGAGTTTTCCTGTATAGACACATATTTTTTCCTATATAGACACCTCTATGCTTGTTTCTTGAAATAGGTGTTCTATTTCACCAATAATCTTGCTCAGTGTTTGAAAGCATGAGTTGTTTGAGAGCTGACCCAATCACCCAAATTACCACCTGATTTAAATGCTCTAGATTAGGACTCCTAGGGGATGAAAAACTCCCATCTGAATATTTGGGTGAACAGACTAGTCCCCCAGACCTGGATGTAGATTGTAGAGTGCGTGATATGAGCACTGTTGGCATATGGGATAAATTCTATTGGTTAAACTTGCCAACCTGTTGCCATGACAACCTTCACATTCTCCACAAAGCAGAGACAATTCAATATTTACCTGAAAATTCAAAGAAGTAAACCCTCCACTAAATAGGAGAGACACAAGGTTAGCTTGTTTCCATAAAGCCCTATGATGCCAAGCTACTAGGCAGTTTCTAGGGCTGCAGGCAATTAGCATTACCCTCCCTTCCTAGCCCCAGGGCAAAAGCCCAATTGTTCTCTAGGAGAATCTTGCCTTCAACCTGGGAAATCTAGTGTAATGTGATTGGGAGCGCCCAAGTCTAGCAGTCATGTCTGGTTCTTTGTAACCCCACTTGGGGTTTTCTTGGTAAAGATACTGGAGTGGTTTGCCATTCCCTTCTCCAGATCACTTTATTGATGTGGAAACTGAGGCAGCAAAGTCAAGTGACTTGCCCAGGGTCACACAGCTAGTAAGTGTCTGAGGCCAGATTTGAACTCAGGAAATTGAGTCTTCCTGACTCCAGGCCCGGTACTTTATCCACATTGCACCACCTAAATCCTGACCCTCTCACTAAGTATGTTACAGACAAGTCACATCTTCCTTGAGCCCCATTTTCTTCGTTTATAAAACTGAAGCAGAGGGACTAATTGAGACTAGATGACGAAGATTCTTTTCTCTGTAGTTTTTCATCAAGAAGAAGCACATGCCAGAGGATGTTGTAAATGTGGTCTTGCTTAAAGGGAGAAGTGTGGGGACAAGGAAAGTGTGCTAATTAACCTGTCAGCTGCAGAAGTCTCTGATAATGCTTATGATGCCCACTTGCTTGCATGTCCCCTCACCCCGCCCCAATTAGTTATCACAATTCAGTAATCTTGAGAGTTTTTCAATGGTAGGTGGCAGGGGTGTTGTGGAACTCAAATGAGATAATAGATATAAAGTTCTTTACAGACCTTAAAATACTATATAAATTTCAGTTATTGTTATTATTAATATTATCATTAATCTATGGTCACCAGATATCCAGTCTGGCAATGACTTTATTCCCTGAGCATTCTATTGTACTCTTGCCGAGCTCAAGCAATGTTTATGGAGTAAAACTGGGGTGTGCTGGTAAATATTTAACAAATAGACTTCTGGGGGGATGGGGGGAAACAAACTGTATACACACATACTTTTTTTCTTTTTTTTCTTTTTTTGTAATGTAATTTTATTTTTTTCCATTTACATATGAAGACAATTTTTAACATTCATTTAAAAAATTTTTGGAATTCCAAATTTTCTCCTTCCCTCCTTTCCCTCTCCCTAAAAAGGTAAGAATTTTAAATATGTTATATATGTGCAATCATGTAAAACATATTTTCATATTAGTCATGTTGTAAAAGAAGAAACAGATCAAAAGGAAAAAAAACCATGAAAAAGATAAAGAAAGTGAAAATAGTATGCTTCTGTCTACATTCAGACTCTGTCAGGTCTTTCTCTGGACACATACACTTTTAATTTTAATTTGCTTTACTAACACTGTCCTAAGTCTACACAAGTCAATCCCAGATTTGTAGACATTGCCAATCATAAGCTGGCTTGAGCTGGCTCCAGCACACTCCAGCAAATGAATTTGGTTCCTTTTAATTGCTGTAGTGTGTGAACTAGCTGACAATGAACATTTCTTTTCTTATTCCAATCCCATGAAGGGTGTATGAAGAAGTGTTAGTAGGAGTAGAATCTACTACATAAACATTGTAGTCTCATTGCATTTCAGGTCAGTCAAGGAGCCCAAGGAGACCCTGGACTTTCACTGCTGGGATCTTTCTTCCAATCCACTTTGACATGGTAGGTAACATATCCTTCCTTACTCCAGCATGATAGACCTTATGGCAAGAGAAGCATGATGATGGGGAGGGGCAAGCCAAAGTGGAGATTAGTTGTCAATAGTAGGATAAAAAAAGAGTGGTTATTGGCTTCCTGAAGGGAACTTGGGCATGATAAATTACTTTTATTCATCAGTATGGTATTACAGGGGTAGCTAGGTGGCATAGTGGATAGAGTGCTGGGCCTGGAGTCAGAAAGACTCATTTTCCTGAATTCAAATCTGGCCTCAGACACTTACTAGCTGTGTGACCCTGAGCAGGTCACTTAACCCTGTTCGCCTCAGTTTCCACATCTGTAAAGTGAGCTGGAGAAGGAAATGGCAAACCTCTCCAGTATCTTTGCCCAAAAAAAACCCCAAATGGGATCACAAAGAGTCAGACATGACTGAAACAACTGAACAAACAGTGGTCTTACAGTTGATAAATATATAGTTGATATGTTGATAAGTGAAAAGTAAGGTAGGAATGATTAAAATAAGACTGTAGATATGAAAATCCTTTGAAAAGTAATAATCTGTATATAAAAGTAAGGCCTTGAAATGGAAGAAGAAAGGTTAGTTTTAATAAAGCTTCAGTACTCTTAAGGATTACTGGTTGTTATCTCTTCAGGGATGCAGGTTATAATCTCTCTATGACTCAAGAAAAAAAAAAGTTGGACTTGTGATTTTATTGGTGTACAGCAGTAGTGTTAAGGGGCCGTTAAAACTTATATGGGGATCCTGAGGAACCACATGGTGACTTTGGTAGAGTAGGCGGAGATGGTACTTTTAAATTTTAGGGTACTTTCACATCTCTTATCTTATTGTCACAAGAATCACTTGTGTGTGTAATTCTCTTTATTCCACCAATTATGAAATCAAGACCTAGAAATTAAGAGACTTTTCCAAGGCTACACAGTTAATTTGTGGCAGAGCTGGGACTGGAGTCAATATTCTTTTTTTCTCATTGCACCACACTGACTGACAAAAACCAGGCTTTCTGGATAGTTGTCTCAGACCTATATTTCAGCCATGTGGACACAGCCTAGTCATGAATCCTGAGATCATTTAGTTGTTCCCCTTCCCTCCTTCCTTCCCTTCCCCCTTTCCTTTTTCCCTTCCTCCCTCCCTTCCCTTCATTCCCTCCCTCTTTTCCTCTCTCCTTTACTCCCTTCTTTCTTCCTTCCCTCCTTTCCGTCTCTTCCTTCCTCCTTCCCTCCTTCCCTTTCTCCCTCCCTTCCTCCCCTTTTCCCTTCCTCCCTCCCCTTTTCCCTTCCTCTCTCCTTTCCCTGCCTTCCTTTCCTCCTTCCCTCTCTCTCTCCCCTTCCTTCCTCCTTCTCTCCCTTCCTCTCTTCCTCACTCCCAAGACTAGAAAATTTGAACTCTGTTTGGTAGACAATAGAAAACACTGAAGATTTTTTTGAAAAGAGGAGTGAAATGAATAGATTGATGCATAAGAACAATAGTTTGGAAGTTCTGTACCTTCAATTAGCCACAATAGATAAATATTAATCTCCTACTTATAGTTCCTCAAAGAAATTGATTCTCCAATCTCTCTCCAGAGCCTGTTGCCTGATGGGTTTGTTTCATTTTGTCATTCTCTCCCTTCCTACCAGTCTTGCCTTACATGAATTTTTGGTTTGGGATAAAGTCTCTTAAAAAGGACCAAGGAGTTTAGACTCCATTTCTTCTCTTAAGTTGAATCTATCAATAGGACTGATAAATCTTGAAATGTAGTATCTATTATCTTTGGGGAATCATAGCAGCAGCATACAACTTGTTGTTTAGTCATTTCAGTCATGTCCAACTCTTGGTGACCCCATTTGGGGTTTTCTTGGTAAAGATACTGGAGTGGTTTGCAATTTCCTCCTCCAGTTCATTTTACAGATAAGGAAACTGAGGCAAACAGGGTTAAGTGACTTACCCAGGGTCACACAGCTAGGACATTTTTGAGGTCAGATTTAAACTCAGGTCCATCTGATTCCAGGTCCAGCACTCTATCTGCTGTGCCACCTAGCTGCCCTGGGTACTACTAGGGTCAGGTAATAGATTCCATAGAAACCTTGAGATATCTGTCACTGGTATTCCATTCCTTTAACAAGTAACAAACATGGTAGGAACTGAGTCAGTGACCTAGAGGTAAAATTCCCCTTTGGTCACTATAGAACCACTTAATCACCAAAGATCTTCTCTTTGAAAACCTTTCTAGGAATGGGAAGACTGGGGTGGGTGTGGTAATAAAAAGAAGAAGAAAAAAAAGGAAAAGAAAGTCTTTCTAGGAAAATGTATTTTATATTAGACCAGCTTCCCAGAGATAAGCTTTTGGATAGTTCAGACTGAGTCTGGGGTTGAATTGTGGTTGTTTACTCCTACTATACATCTGATCAAATGCATTAGGGCAATCCACAATCATGGCACTGTTTCCTTAAGCCACTGTACTTTCTTCTACCCCTTTCTTCTTGTAACACTGATCATGCTGGGAGAAAGTTCTTGGAAAAAAGCAGATCAGTGGTGATCAACAATATAAAGGCCATGTGTTACAAAACTCAAGAAACAGGGGACTTTCTAGTTCCTAATACCAGAAATGATGATTTTTAGGCTTAGATTATCTTCCATCACAAAACAAAAAAAATTGTTGATTAATTTATTCTTTTGATGTAGCATCTCTTACTTGTAAATGAGAAGAATTAAACTGTTTCTCATAGATGTACCCATTATGTTATGAGCTTGAGAGCTGGAAAGAGACCTTAAAGGTCACTGAACCCAGTCTCTGCATTTTACAGGAAATGAAGGCCCAGACAGACTAAGTGGCTTGCCTGAATTCATACAAATAATCAATAGCATAGCAAGATTCAAATTCAGGTGTTCTCCCTCCACTTTCCTCCTTATTTTCCTTCCTATAGCTCTGCCTTCTTCTCTCTAATATCCTTCCCAACTCTAAATTTTCCAACACCGTTATTGTATTTTGTTTTGGTATTCACTGATAACATGAGATTCTCATCTTTTTTTGAGGGGCTCAGGGCCCTAGAATCCCTTAATTACAGGACTTGCTTGCACCTATTTTTTTTTTGCTCCAGCTGGGTATTAGAAGGAATTGTGTTAGTTTGTTCTTAAAAATTATTAGGAGGACTCTGAGGCCTGCCTGAAGGGGGACTCACCATAACCATTAGTGAAACCACCTGGTGGCATAGGCAGGCCAGGGTGGGACTCTCAAGCCAGCCCCCTTAAGGGGGATCCAAAGTTGTACCATGTTCCTTGGAGTGTTGGTTGAGTTAGGCCAGACAGGGCAAATGGAGAGGTAAGAACTGAAAGGACAAGCATAGTCAAATGCCACAGTCTGAGCCAATGTTCCTACAAGCATAGTACTGATAAGTGATGGTTAGGCTGGATGGGAAAGATGATGGAGATACCTGGAGCCTCTGGTCACCTGAGTCAGAATCCCAATGGAGAGAGATGAGAATGTCAGTGATAAATCATTCCTAAGATGAGTTGTCAAATGACCTCATGGCATCATATAAAGAGAGAGGGAACACTGGATCAAGAGTCAGAATTTATAGGTTCAAACCAGGAGCGTGCTGGAACCAGCCCTAACTGACTCAAGAGAATCAATTGTTAAAGTTTCAGTATAAGCATTTACATCTTGGAAGTCAGCAAAACACTACAAATCAGGGCTTCATTTATTGTTTTGTTGATTGTTTAGACTTAAGAAAGTGGTAGAAAAACGTTAATAATACAGATTAAACTTAAAAGTGTGTCCTGTAGTACATTTTTTTTTCTTCCTAGAGAGCTGGTTGTAAAACATTGACCAGCGTGCTGCTAGCCCATTATTCCTAAGATGCTGTGTTAGGTGCTAGGGATACAGAAAGAAAGAGAGAGAAAGAGAGACAGAGAAAGACAGAGAGACAGAGACAGAGAGAGAGGAGAAGAAGAAGGAAGGAAGGAAGAAAGAAAAAGAAAGAAAGAAAAAGAAAAGAAAGAAAGAATTGTGTCTTCAAGGACCTTATAACCTAGTAGGATCCCACATAGTGAAAAGTGGCAGACAGGAAAGGGGTGGGGTGGGGCTTTGGTCTAACAAGGCACCAGGTTTGAGAGTGGAGACATAGGAATAGATTCTCATGCACTTTCCAAAAGGAATTGTTCCCTGAACAAGAGGTGAGAAGTGGAGGTGAAAATACGGTACACATGTGTCAGCAGGACAGATAGCAAGATGCCCGCTCTAGATGGGTCCTAGTATTCTGGTAGAGGGTTGAATGGGATAGAGCATAGTTTTAGTTTCTGAGGCTAGCTAGAAAAAGAGGGTTGAAGGGAAGATATTCTATAGTTCTATAATTTTGTTTAATAAATGTTTATTGAATTGAATAAAATTTAATTGCATTCGAAGCTGTTTAGGCCAAGTCAATCCTAATCCTAATAATAATAGTTTTTGTTGTTGTTCAGTATTTTTTAGTCATGTCTGAATCTTTGTAACCCATTTTGGGGTTTTCTTGGCAGAGATACTGGAGTGGTTTGCCATTTCCTTGTCCAGATCATTTTATAGATGAGGAAACTGAGGCAAACAGGGTTCAATGACTTGCCCAGGGTCACACAGTTAGAGTCTGAAGCTGGATTTGAACTCAGGAAGATAAGTCTTCCTGACTTAGACCTAACACTCTATCCACTACACCATCTAAATGCAAATAGTAATAATAGCTAGCATTTTTTAAGGTTTATAAAATGCTTCACCTACATTATCTCCTTTATTTTAAAAACAGCTCCATGACAGTTATCACCTCTATTTTATTGGTGAGTAAACTGAGGCTCAGGCAAGTTAAATGATTTGTCCACAATCACATGGTTAGATCTGAAACCAGGTCTTGCTGATTCCAAGTCCAGCACTCCATCCACTTTGCCACGTCCCCTCTCCAGCTTACATTCCATTATAGACTGCTTATTCTTTGAAATGGCAAGCTGAGTAGAGTCGGGGGAGAAGTTCATAAACAGTCATACAGCCATGTGCCCAGTACCTGGGCTAGAATGTTGCATCTGTGGACCATTTGAAGTACTTTGGATGGCATGGTTTAGTTGATAAACCAGGAATGAATGGAACCTTTCAGTATTGATAAAAACCTTTTAGTGAATGGTGTTGTAGGATTTTAAAATTTTTCTTGAAATCCTGTGATTATCTAACTAGGTTTATTGGGCCCAACTTGGTATGTTCCCCTAGAGCCGATATAAGACAAACAATGGACTGCAAATAAAAAGCAAAAACAGATCGACTGAAGTGACCTATAGTAGCTGGTCAGTGATTACAAAGTCCCTATTCTTCCTGCAATGCCCATTTGTGTCTCTTTCCTCACTCTTCCCTTATCGCTTATTTTCTCCTTCCCTTGTTTGACCCATTCTCATCATAATCACAATCGATTAAAAGATCATAGAACCATAGAATGTTAGAGCTAAAAGAAGGACTTTACAGGTGATTTATTCCTATCTATTCCCTCATTTTACAGATGAGGAAACTGAGACCTCCACTAAAAACTTTCTTATAACTGTATGTCATTCATATCAATTTAAAATCCCAGTCTGGCTTCCCATCAAGTGAGGGTGGAGGAAGGAGGACAGATAATGTGAAACAAATTTTGAAATCACCTCAAACAGAGCATAATTAGGAGACAGTCATCCTCATCTCCTGCTCCATAAAGGCCAAAGTCAAATGTTTTGGAATGATCAGCATTTAGAGGATTATCCGTAGTTCTGTTCTTCTCTGTCAGGACAGATAATTGAGTATTCTCTCTCCCTATTTCCATGAGATAGAGGGAAAGTCTGGACCTGTTGTTTCATTGATATAGAGAACTTCCAGATCAGGAGACCACATCTCCCAATGCAGACCGGCATTTGCTATACAATTCATGGTCTGAGCGAGTGTCCTGGGGCACTGAGCAATCATGTGAGTGGCCCAGGGGCCATGATCATACAGCCAGTACTTAAACCAAAATCTTGCTGGTTCTTAGGCTGGCTTTCAGTCCACAACATGCTGCCTCTCTAGCAGCTACATGTGGCTTATTGCCTATGTCCATGATCTTAGAAATAAGTACCAACATGTGCCAGTGAGGGGGCATTCTTTTTTTACAAGCCCTGGTAGCTCAGGTAGTAAAATAAATGAAATCACCAGCCCTTATTATTCACCTGGCCTAAACCACTACTCCCCTCCTGTGCAAATGGGCAGGTGGCTGCTTTCAGGGCTTGTGTGGCTCTCTTTATCTAGCTAATACTCTGTATAATAGTTGTGATTAAAGATCACTGTACTTCTTCGGAACTCAAGTATATTTCCAAAAGGTCAAGCACATTTGAGCTGTCTATTGTTAGCCTGCAAAGGTAGAAATCAGAAGCGAAGGGACTGAGAGAATGTTTGAAAAGCCTAAAAGGGGCACAGGTGGCTTCATTGCCCTGAACTGGGAGGCGTCAGACAGCAGGACGTCTGTGCTTTAGTCTAGCAAATATCCTTGCACATCAATCTGTGACCCTGGTGAAGCTATAACCTCAAAGTCTTGGAGTGCCAGGCCCTTTGAGACTGATAGGGATATTGAGCTTCTGCTAGAAAAGTAGAGAAATGCCGAAATCCTGGCAGGAAGCTCTGCTATTGTCTGTCAGGCATGTTTTTGTCATCCTTTCTCCTCATGGGCATCTTCTGTAATTATCTGCTTTGCTGCCTAAAAAGCCCTTTGCTGGCATACACTAATGAAAACTCACAGCCTCTTGGCTTGTGGCCCCCATAGTTTGGTTTGTGTTTGTTTGTTTTTGTTTTTTTTTTTCAGAGTAGGGGATGTAGGAAACAGAGCAGTGAGGAGATTTGCCCAAGAGCCCACTGTATTTTGATCTTATGAGAATAGAGGGTTTCAGAATGCCAGCCCTAAAACGCTGTGCTGTGCTCCAGTCTCAGCCAGTTCCTTGCTGCTGCTATCTGGTCATTGTGTTTACCACTTGCAGGGTCCTTATTGTATTTCTCACTGCAGTAATTCCAAACCTTCTTTGCCCTGCTCATGCCTCCATCCCCATTCCCACTCATCACACTCAACAAATGATTTGACCTCCTACTTTACTGAGAAGACAATTGTCTAATATATTAGGGACCATCTGATATAAATACATGTAATTCTCCCTCCTCTGTCTCAGAATGCCTTCTTTGGCCACACTTTTCTCCCATCTTGGTGGGGAGGAGGTGTTCCTTCTTTTTCCCTACGGCAGCCCCTCTGTCTGTGCCCTCTTGTCTTGCGTTGACCAGCTTTTTCTGGGATTTTGCCCTGTAAGTTAGGCCCTTTCATTTGCATTTCCAACCTTTCTCATCACTGGGTCCTTCCCCATTGCCTACAAGCAAGTCCAGATTTCTGCTATTATAAGAAGACTTTCCCTTTATAGAGTAACCCTTGATATGCCCCTCAAATTGCCATAGTAATGACTCACAGGTATACTTCACTTTGAAGTCTGCAAAGTATTTTCCTCACAATTTTGTAATCCAGGTAGATCACGTGTTATCTCCCTCCCACCCCTTTTTTTTTTAACAGATGGGGAAACTGAGCCTTGGATAGGTTATGCTTCTACTATGGTTGTATATCTAGTCAGGATGAATGAATGAATGAAAAAGCATTTATTATGTACTTACTAAGTTCCAGGCACTATGCTATACCCTTAGAGATACAAACCCAAAATGTGAGGTAGTCCCTGCCCTCAAGAAGCTTACATTCCACTAGGGGGAAACAATACATATTATGATGTCCAGGGAAAGGATTTTTTTGGCCTATAGAGTCATGGGGATGATGAGTTGATCTATAAGGCAGTTGATTGACACATTCTTTTCAGAAGTAGTGATTTGATTATTATGCCTAGATCAAGAAGTGGGAAAGGGCCATGGGGAAGGCATAGTGGTAGGGCAGATGGAAATTTAACCTTGCTGGATGACTGGATGATAATATCAGAGGCAGGCTTATATCTTCTGACTCATTGCTCAGTACTCTCTGTGTGATTACATGCTCTTCTTATCTCTTTTTTCCACCAAATTTCTTTTTAAAAAGTAGTTTATTGCCTCCCCTACTTTACCACCACCACCATCACAACCCCATTCCCCCTGAACTTAGTAAATCTAGTTTCAAGCCCCACCGATCTACTGAAATGGTCATTTCTATGGTCATCAATGACCTCCTAGAGGATAAAAGAAGTGGCTTCTTTTTAGACCTTATCCTTGACTGTTCCATAGCACTTGATGCTGTTTATCATCTCTGTCTCCTTGAAATTCTCCTCTTTTGACTTCTGAGACATTGTACTTTCCTGATTCTTGTCTTACCTCTCTGACCAATCCTTTATCTCCTTCATTAAATCATCATATTTTTTCTTTTCTCCTAAAAGTAGGCACCACCCAAGGTCTTCTTCTTACCCCTCTTTTCTTTACTTCCCACACTTTTTCTTTTAGTGTCCTCATCCATTCCCATGTCTTCAACTATAACCTATGAGTGGATGGCTCCCATATTTGACCCCAGCCATGGCATCGCTCATGATTTTCCAGAACAGCAATTCTAGGTAATGGCTGAATATTTCCATTTCGCTCTCCTGATAGCACTTCAAACTCAACATATTCAAAACGAAACATCATCTTTTCTTGCAGTTGCGCCCAATTTCCTTTGACTTTTTTGGACATTTTTTTTGTCTTGCCCCTGGACTCTGATGACTCTAGAAGAGAGAGTGAGACTGGCAATCTTGCATAACTCTGTCTCGCTTAAATCCAACTCATGTGTGACTCAAGACATCACCCATTATGATGTCATTGGTCTTCTTCAAAAACGGAGAATGAACAACAACCACCACTTAGTTTTCCTATTCCTGTTAAATACATTATTCTGGTCACCCAGATAAAGCTGTACTGTGTAGTGGCTAGAGGACTGGCCTTAGAGTCTAACAGTTCTTGTCTTGCTTTGGATATATACTAACTGTGTGATCGTGGTCAATTCACTTAATACCTCAACCACCCAGGCAGTTCTCCTAGACTGTAAATTGCAGGTGCATTGTTAATTTGCATTGGTAGGGAAAATTTTCATATGAGAAATTTTCACCATTAATGAAATCACAGATCCAGATTTTTTTTTAAAAAGTTGCTAAACATAACCTGACTTGCCTCTCCATTTTCTACTATCAGAATAATCCTAGTGAGGTAGCTAGGTGGCACAGTGGATAGAGCACTAGGCCTGCAGTTGGGAAGACCTGAGTTCAAATTCTTCTTTAGAGGCTTACTAGCTATGTGATCCTGGGCAAATATATCACTTAACCAGTGTTTGTCTCAGTTTCCTTAACTGTGAAATGGGGATAATAATAGTACCTACCTCTCAGAATTGTCATAAGGATGAAATGAGATAATATTTTTAAAGTGTGAAGCACAGTGCCTAGCCCATAGTGGTAGTTTTATAAATCCTTATTCTTTCTTCATTTTCCTCAGCCATGTCTGTTTTATTCCTGCAGTAGAGACCATAATTTAGGCCTTCCTTGCTTTTCATATGGACTATTGCAAATTCTCCCAGTTGCTCTTATTTTCCTCTAGTCTCTTCACTCTAATTCATCCTACAGATGTTGCCATGTTTATCTTCCTAGAACATGAAATGATCATATTGCAAGAATTTGCAATATGAGTCAAAAGAATTGCTATGATCATGTCACTCTCCTGTTTGGAAAGCCTTTAATGATATTACAAAGTCAAGTCCAAATTCCTTAGCCTAGCATTCAAAGCCCTTTATAATCTGGGCCCCCCCCAAATGCTTTTCTAGTCTTAGCTAATTTTTACACTCCCTAACCTATGTCACAGAGATATTGTGAACATCAAATCAGATAAAGTGTTTAAAGTGCTTTGTAACTATAAAACTCTGGGTGTGTATATAACTACATATGAGCTATTTTAATCATTACGCCCTATTAATATCCTAAACATCATTTATGATCCAGTCAAAAGGGACTATTCACCATTCCCTAAACATGAATTACACTTTCTATACTTTCGTCCATGCTCTTCTGAATACTTGGAATGAACTCAAAGTTTCTACTTTTTGAGTTCATACCTATTCTCAAGGCTGCCCAGTTTGAGTTAATGGCTCCATGAAACTTTCCTTTTATCTTTCTTCCTTCCCTCTCCTACCCCAACAGAAGCCAACTTTCTCTCCTGAAAGCACAGTGCTTGTACTTCTATGTAACATCTGCCATATTCTGCCTTGGATGATAGTTATGCACAGATACAGAAATGTTAAGTAGTAAGTATACTTTCTATCCCAAACTTGATGGTAGGTCCTTAAAATCCAAGATTGTGTCTTCTTCATTTTTGTATATACTACAAAACTTAGAAGCACAATATTAGATATTCAGTCAATATTCAGTCAGTATATTGGATTGTGGAAAGAACTCTACTCTTAGAAGACCTGGGTTCGAGTACTAGCTCTGACATTATAAATGATGTGATTCTGGCCAAGTCATTGTATCTCCCTGAGCTCAGTTTCCTCATCTGTAAAATGAGGGTAGCAATATCAGTACCACCTACCTCATAGGCATATTGTGAGGAAAGTGCTTTTGTTTATAAACCTTAAAGAGCTACAAAAACAGGAATTGTTGTTGAATAAATGAATGAATAAAGGCCTTTTTGCTGCCTTTTTTGCAAATAATAATAATAAATAGCTAGCAATTATTTAACATTTTAAAGTTTGCAAAATTCTTTGCAAATATTTCATTTTATCCTTACAACAACCTGGAGAATTAGATGCTATTATTATCATCATCCACCATGTTTCTGATTCCAAATGCTTTTCCCTATTATTCCACCCAAAACCATTATTTCCTACCATATTCAGTTTCCCCCAAAAATCTTACTTGAATACCTTTCTCCAAGTGAACTACTCTTCCTATTGCTTAAGGGCTTTGAATTCTCCTCTTTCTAGGAGCCACATCTCATCCCTTCTGACTTCCCTCCCCCTCTTCTACAACCTCTCCTTCTATCAAACTCTAAACTCAGCTTGAAAGGATGGCTCAAGTCCCATGGACTAGTTCCTTCGCTATGGGTGAGTGACTACATCCCCAGCGACCCTCCCACCAGCTGTCACAACCTTTACCTGCTGCCAAGTGGGCCCTGGTTGAGACACCCAAGTGATTTCCTGCCTTGGAAACATCAAAGCTAACCCCCTCCCTGGATGATCCTCACCCCTGAATGCGCCAATGGCTGGTCTAAATGGAGGGAGGGGCTCCACCAGCCTCCAAGGCTTGGGGAAATTCAGGTTTGAGTAGGGGGCAAGCTGGTCACACCAAGTGGGTAAGACCCCACCCAGTGCCTGGGGATTTGACCAGAGACCCTGAGGCTCATACAGAAATGATAAGAAGTGCCCCAGCAGGCCAGGCAAGATCATATTCCCAGCATCCTGCTTGGATTTCAAAGGGGAAGCCGGCAGCCTCGAGTTATTATTTCAATATTGTATAATGTCACAGGCCTCTGTTTGGAGATCATGTCAGAGATAACAAAGCACCAGAAGCCTCCTCCGTCCCTGAAGAACCAATCAACCTAAACTAATACTTTAATGACCACTTTTCCCAACGAGGAAACAAATTCAAGCAAAAAAAAAAATTGAAGCAGGGAGCCGAGAAGAACCTTGTCTGGTCAATGAAAAGAAGAAAGAGACGTCTGGAGTCATGGCAATGGAGTAGGGATTACTTTGATCTGGAAAATAGGTTCCTTTTCTTTTTTTTTTTCTTTTTTTCCAGTGCTTTTTCTCAGGCAGCTAAGAGATGCTATTGAGTCTGATGAGAGAGGCCCTTTCAGCATGAAGGGGGACCTCAGAGGAGAATTGAATGACCTCTTTCATAGGCTTGCTACTCTAATAGTCTTATGTTTGAAAAATATGCAATTAAGGGAAATACTATTACAAATGCCCCCTATTTGTTTCTTTTTAAAAATACTATCGATTAATTGAAAATTGAGAGAGAGGTGCTAGATTATTGTGTTAAGTGTAAACTGTTCAGATTGCTTAAGGGAAACACACACACACACACACACACTCATACAACAAAACATTCAAAAACCAACTGAGCACACACAAATGCTCAGTACGTAGGACATGAGAAGGCAGGGAGAGAAGACTGATTTTTTTATCACATGCCTTCCATTCTTTTGCATGCTAAGGACTATACTTTAAAGCAAACCTTAACCTCACCCTAGTTCCCCTCCCTTTTCCACCTCCTCACCCTCCTTCATATTTTGGAGGGTTTCTTCCATTTCCTAGTTATTACCACTGCTAATAATAAATTAAGCTGTTGTTATTTAAGGATTCACTTCCCCCGAAGAACTGGATAGCAGCAGGTTAGGGATCTTCCACCATTAGGAGGGTAATTTAAAAATGAATGATGTTGCAGCATTTCAAGTGAAACAGCAGTAAGAAGAGACATTTGGGATCCTAAATTTGCAATTGATATTTGTGTTTATCCTGCAGTACCCACTTCTGTCACACCCTCCTCCCCCCAGCCTTTCAGAGTACATTCTATGATAACTGGCTAATCCTGCAGCAGATGAACATATCTGTGTATCATTGGCTAGGGAGCAGGTATATACCCGCCTGCCATTTTTCTGTGCTTCCTCAGTAGACTAAAACATTTCTGACTCTTTTTTTTTTTTTCACTAAAGATTCCCAAAACCTCTGTCCAGGTAACATGCCTTGTAGTCATAGCAACCACAGAATTTCTCCTGTTTCTCCTTCCCTACCTTTTCCTTTGCTCCCACAGGCTTTAGTAATGTTTCTGTGCCTGATCTATAACACCTGCCAATTTTTTTTTTTAATGCTGCCTGGGGTCTAGCCTCTGAATACTACTGGAAAAAATTAGAAAGAGGGCAATTGCTGGTTTTTTTTTTTTTAAATCAGCTACTGTTTTTGCTCCCTCTGGCTGGGTTGGCCAGAGATGGGTAAATCCCCAAATGTGTTCAAGAAAGCCTGATAGCCAATTTGTAGAGAGGTGAAGGAGGGCTTACTAATAGCAGGTATTTGAAGGGCTCTGAGCAAAGGAGGGTAACCAAGTGCTCACCCTCTTTTCCTGAAAACAAAATAGGTTGTAGGATGAAGATGCCACATGAGGGGTTTAGGTCAGATGTAAGTAAGACTCTTCCTACTATGAGGCTGGACAGCTAGCCAGTGCAATGAATAACATGGTAGGCCTGGGGTCAGGAAGACTTATCTTTGTGAGTTCAAATATGGCCTCAGACATGCAGTAGCTGTGTGACCCTGGGCAAGTCACTTAATCCTATTTTCCTCAGTTCCTCATCTGTACAATGAATTGGAGAAAGAAATGGCAAACCACTCTAGTATCTTTGCCAAGAAAACCCCAAAATGGGTTCACAAAGAGTCAGACATGACTGAAATGACTCAACAACAATGACAATACTATGAGGGGTGTTATCAAACAATTTAGAAATTAGAAATTAGAATATTAGAAAAGGAAATGGAAAGGGAGTTGTGAAATTTGCTGTGGACAGCTGATGGCTTCAATCTAGCCCTTCCTGAAAGAAGAGCGGTGGATGACAAGACCTTTAGGCCAGCTCTCTGATTCAGAGTCTCCAGAAAAGGGATTATTCTAGACAAGGGCCTACGCTAAAGAACATGCCAAACCCTAGAATGCAGATTCAACGGTTTTTCTCACCCAGGCTACCTAGCAAACCTGAGGGAGTTTCTTGAAGGAGGGGACTATTAGTTTCCCAGTGCCACATAGCTTAAGGGGAGATTGGCCCCTACCAAGCAGCACAGTAAGCCCCCAGCAGAGAGGGACATTGCATATTGCAAGCCATCCTTCCCTATGACTGTCTGAGAAAATAGCTCAATGTGCTTCTGACTGTCCAGAGATTGCCAGTATTGGGTGATCCAGAGTCCAGAGAGCACCTGTTTCTGGATGAATAATACAAGGTTCGAATTCATACTTCTGCTACTTAATATCTCTGTGACTTTGGTGAGTCACATGACCTTTCTGGGCCTCAGTTTTCTCATCTGTAAAATGAGAAGATTGGATTGGATAATCAATCCACAAGAACCTTTTCAGATCTTAATGGTCCTGTGTGTGATCTGAAAAAGAGATGGGCAAACTGGTATCTGAATAGAGGGCACTGGGTAAGAATTTAACCAATAAATATTTACCGAGCATCCTTTGTTGTTGTTGGTCTAGATCAAGGGTGGCAAATTATGACTAATCCAGCCAGTCACTTGTTTTTGTACAGCCTCTAAGCTAAGAATGGTTTTTACATTTTATTTTTGTTTATTTTTATTTTTTTGGCAAGGCAGTTGAGGTTAAGTGACTTGTCACACAGCTAGTAAGTGTCTAGTATCTGGTCTGAGACCAAATTTGAACTCAGGTCCTCCGAATTCCAGGGCTGGAACTCTATCTGCTGCTCCACCTAGCTGCCCTGATAATAATTTCACTCCTGGTATTTTTTTTTTTTTTTTGCTGAGGCAATTAGGGTTAAGTGACTTGCCCAGGGTCACATAGCTAGTAAATGTCAAGTGTCTGAGGTTAGATTTGAACTCAGGTCCTCCTGACTCCAAGGCCAGAGTTCTATCCACTGCACCACCTAGCTGCCCCTTGGTTTTTACATTAAAAAAAATAATAATAACACTTTATCTTAAAGTGCAAAAACCATTTTTAGCTCGAGGGGCCATACAAAAACAGTCAGAGTGCTAGTTTTGAGCCACAGGAGGTAATTTGCTGACCCTTGATGTAGACTGATAATGTCATTCCTGTGGGTAAGTCCCGGTGTGGAAACTCCCTCCACCAATGCAAATCACATTGATAAGCATTCATCAAGTGAACAAGCATTTATTAAACATCTATCTACTATGTGCTAGGTACTGTGTTAAGCTGCATCCGCAACTCTTCCGTTATTTATATTCTTAGTTGCCTGGGGTCAGTGAGAGGTCAAGTGACTAGCCCATGATCACATAGTAATTAAGTATCCAGTGCAGGCCTTGAACTAAGTCTTTCTGAATCCAAGGCTGGCCCTCTACCCACAACTGTCTCTCATTAGTATCTACCAGCTGTAAAATTCTGGATTCTAGTCCTTTGTTTTAGCACTGTGCGAAGGTCTTTGACTGGCTCCCTTGCTGATGGATACCAGGTTAGTATTAAATCCTGGCTGTGTTCTACCCCCAGAAATGATGAGAGTCTGATTCCTTTGTATTGACAGCACAGAGAACAATGCTCTGATCACAGTAGATGCTTGATAAATGTTTGTGAAATTGAATTGAGTTGGTAATAGCATCTTTTTCAAAATCAGACCTGTGATTTCTTTGGTGGAGGGAGGTGGTGGTGAGGAATTTTTGCTCCCAAAACAGATCTGTATGTTCCCTGTAACTTAACCAAAGAAGGACCAGGTGCGTCCATTGATACAAATTTTAAAAGTGATTTTCCAATCATTTATTATAATTTCTATCTATGCCAATGCACTTTAAATACACAGAATTACAAGCAGATTTCTAATTTTGTTGTTGTTGTTCAATCATTTCAATTGTATCTGAGTCTTTGTGACCCCATTTGGAGTTTTCTTGGCAAAGATACTGAAGTGGTTTGCCATTTCCTTCTCCAGCTCATTTTACAGATGAGGAAATTGAGGCAAACAGGGTTAAGTGACTTGCCCAGGGTCACACAGCTAGTAAAGTGTCTGAAGCCAGATTTGAACTCAGGAAGATGAGTCTTCCTGACTTCAGGCCTAGAGCTCTATCCACACTGTCACCTAGCTGCCCTAATTTTCTTTTGAAATAAAAATTTTCATCTCTCTATCTATCACTATTTTCTTTGCCTTATGGATTAAAACAATGAATTGGTCCTTTGAGGTATTCTGAAATATTGATCTTTCTTCAAAAGAGTTGCCTGAGGTAGCAGGAAGTTAAGTGACTTGCTTAAGATCACACAGCCTACATGTGTTTGAGGCTAGCCTTGAATTCAGGTCTTCTTCTTGACTTCTTGACTGGGCTCTCTTCTGCAGCCCAGTGATGTCAAACTCACATAGAAACCCAGGCCACTGATCTCTGCCAAGAAAACTTCAAATAGGGTCATGAAAAGTCAGACATGACTAATCAACAACCACAACAAAAAATTGTGTTTTTATTTATTTTGTTAAATATTTCCTAATTACATTTTAATCTGGTTCAAGAGGCATGGAGTGTTGTTGGCTGCAGACTCCTGCTGTTTGACATCTCTACTATATACCGTGTTATCTCTCAACACAATTGAATCATATTAGAGCCTTTGTTGTTCAGGCATGTCCACTCTTCGTGACCCCTTTTGGGTTTTCTTGGCAGAGATACTGGAATGGTTGCCACTTCTTTCTCCAGTTCATTTTACAGATGAGGAAACTGAGGCAAACAGGGTTAAGTGATTTGCCCAGGGTCACACAGCTAGTAATTCCTGAGGCTGGATTTGAACTCAGGTCCTCCTGACTCTAGGCATGCTCTGTCCACCGTGCCACCTAGCTACCTGAGATCTAATGAGATGTTGTTGTTGTCCATTCTTTGCTCAAAAAGGACCAGTTAGATCATGATGTTGGAGTCAAGATACAATGTGGCTGATTGGTCCAATATGACCCCAGAAGACTCTGCCACAGATTGAGCACAGATAGTCCATTTGAACATTTGGGATGGAGATGCCTCTGAATTTGCACATCTTACACTTTCTTTGTGCTATGCAATTCTGCTTTGCTCATAGAGCACGACGCCTTTCTTTTATGTACTCACCCTATGCTAGGCGGACCTATGACAGTGTCTTCCACGTCTCACTTTCAGTTCTAGAGTTCTTCAGAGAGACCTTGAGAATGTCCTTGTACCCTTTCTTCTGACCAACATGTAAGGGCTTGCCTTGTGGGAATTCTCCAGTGAAATAATCTTTTAAGCAAATGTTCATTTGCCATTTGGGACCTCAATCTCCACTGCAGGGAGCACAACTTTGATCTAATGAAGTAGATTTAATAGTGAATAAATGTACAGTCCTGAATGTAGGTCCAAAAGAAAAAAAAATCAAATACCCAAGTATGGGATGAGACAGTGTCATGTGAAAAGGATCTGAGGATTTTAGTGTAGCTTCAAGTTCAATATGAGTCAGCATTGTGACATGCAGCAGCCAAAGTAGCTAACAAGATTTTAAACTACATTAAGAATGGCCTAGAGTCTGGAACAAAGGCTCTGATAGTGCTATTGTCCCTCTGCTCTGGTGAGACTGCATCTGGAGCATTATGTTCAGTTCTTGGTGTCTCATTGTAGGTACAACATTAATAAGCAAGAGAAAATGTAGAGTAGGGAGGCCAGGATTGGGAGGAGATTGATGCCATATTATAAAAGAATCAGTTCATTAATGAGGGATATTCAGCCTGGAAATAAAAAGAAGACTTGGGAGGAACATGATAGCTATCTTCAAGGATTTGAAGGGTTGTTATGGTGAAGAGGGCTTAGGAAGATCTTACGAAAAGAATTTACTTTTTCTCTTAACTCCAGAGACAAGAACTAGCAGGGGACAGTGGTGCTACAAATGGTGGATGTTAGAGAGAACAAATTTCAGCTTGATGTAAGGAATAACTTCCTGATCATTAGAGCTATTTTCAAGTGGGGCAGGCTGCCTCAGGGTGTCATAGTTCCTTTTCATTGGAGGTCTCCACGTAAAAGCTGGGTGGCAGTGTTAGGCCCATGGTGGAGTTAATTCCTGTTCTGGTATGGGTTAGATTAGAATGGCCTATGAGATCACCTCCAACGCTGAGGATTTTTTTTTTTGATTGTCTACTTCTGTGATTTTGTGAAAAGTGAGCAAATGTCACTGCTTTGGAAGTAATGTGAGTTGAAATGGTTGGACAATGTTTGTTGGAAGAGAGGGCATTCATGAGTTTATCCCTATCAGCTTTGGATTCATAGAGACAGGAATGAAAATATTTCATAAGGATGTGTTGAGAGACAGCTGGAGAGAGAAAGAGAAAGAGAGAGAGAGAGAGAGAGAGGGAGAGAGAGAGAGAGAATAAGAACGAGTGTACATAACTGTGAGGAGACTGGTTTCACTAAAGTGAAATGTGTTAAGATTATGAAACGAATCTTTTCTATTTTCCTTGTAGGAAGCTTCTGTTACCAAATGTTCCACTAAGACTTTAACCATTGGTAAGGGAAATCCAAGATAGAAAACACTTAATTCTAATTCCCTAGGCTAATACCATAGAGTTATTTCTCCACTTTGCTTGCAACATCCTATTTGATGATTCTGTACTCCCACAGTCAATGCTGGTCTTATTTTTTTTTTTATTAAATTATCCCAATGTGTTCTTCATTCTGATGGCTGCATTTGCTGAAATCTGAGGTTGGTGTGCTTGGTTACTGCTTTCCCCTGCCCTCCCAACCCCATTCTCAACCAGATAGTTTTGAAATTTGGAGCATGTTCAAGTTCCAACACTTGAAAAAAACAGAAGTCTGAAAGGCATTTCAAGGACAGTGGTGGTTTATTCATTGTCTTTAAAGGGCAAAATAAGAAGAAATTGTAAAACATGGTCAATTCATACAGAATTTCTTATTAAACCTTTCTACCTCCAATATGTCAAGAATCCGTTTTGCCAAGTAGATGAATGTTGAAGATAGAATTCCAGGGCCCAAAGGGACTTTATCTATGCCTTGCTTCCAGTCAGGCTGGTGTTAAATCATCCTGTATAACTAGATATATGTTTTCTGTTGCAAAGGATCCTTAGAAAAATTCCACCATTTGCCAAGTAACCTGTATCCATGCTTCTTAACTTATGCTATAAGGAGGTTGGTCATTATCTTTAGCATAAATCCATCTGTTGTTTTATTATCTATTTTCCTAAATCCATCCTGCTATAGTTATCCTCTCTGTCCTCACTAGAGAGGGAGAGTAGCTAATCATTACTTACTTGATCCATTTAGCACACACTGTATTGTATATAGTTACATGTGTAAATGTCCGTATTTTGCTAATGATAATGTGAGTAAGCTTTGTGAGAGAAAGAACCACATCCTAGAATCATAGGATCCTAGATTGAGAGCTGGTAGAAGCCATCTAATCCTCTAATCCCATATAACTCCTCATTTTACAGTTTAGGAAATTGAGGCCAAGGGAGGTTTTAAATAATGTGTCCATGGTCACACAGGTAGTATGTGTCAGAAGAGGGACTTAATGCTAGGTCTTGTGATTCCAAAGCTTCTCACTGTGCCTTGCTGCTTCCCTATAATTCTCTAAATCCCTAGGCCCCAGTATATGTCTTGCTTACACCTATGGGATAGTTAATAAATGCCAAATACATGAATGAATGAATGAATGAGTGAATGAATGAATGTATAAAAATGCTAAGTAAGGTATGTTGAGTTGTCTCCTAGCACTGTAGCACCCACCTCTAATGTTATGAATGATGCAGTTGATCTCCATTTCCCAGATTTTAAGGCAACTCCTTTTTGGATTTAAATTCTCAATCAGGTCATCCTCCCAGGCTGCCTAACAGATCTAAGAAACATGGATTGATTTTGGCACCGGTTCCCTGCTCGGGGGGGGGGGGGGGGGGGGGTTCTGGATGGTTTGTTTCCTTCACTGATTGTCATTCCCTCTGTGTGGGAAACAACTTGTCCTTTATGTCTAGTTCACCACCGACTGTGCTGTCAGTGTTCAATTAATAATTGATATTCAGGAAAAAAAATCCCCATTTGAAAAGATTTTCTTGAAATTAGAAGCTATGCTGAATTGCAATGATGGCTTTATAGATTCCCATCTTCCACTCACTGCCTTAGCTATAACAAAGAGGTTTTTTTCTTTCCTTTTCTTCTCCCCCCCCTTTTTTTCAAAGATTAAAACAGGGCTTCTCTAAGGCTCACTTCTGGCAAACCTGCTTACTAAGTCATTGGTGGGGAGAGCAGGAATTTATCTTTCAGTTTGTGTCTCATGTGTCTCTTTACACGCCTCTCTTTAAACTTCTGGTTTTCCTTCAGAATCACCTCTTCACATTTTTTGGTATTTCTATTTTATCTCTTTCACACACAGCTTTCATCTTTCATCAGGTTGGCCCAAGGGACTGCCACCTCCCTTTGCGCCCACTGTCTTTTCTTTTTGTATCTGGCATTCCTAGGCTAGAGCGAGTGCTTTCCCTTTCCCCCTTCTGGAGGGCTCTTAAATTTTTAGCCCCTTCTTGCAAAGATATTCAGCTTAGAGGAGGTGTTGAAAAACTAATGCATGTTATCTTCTACTACCCCATTTCCTACTTGATGAAAAGAGAATAATGATGTTTTGGGGAGGAAGGCTGAAATTAAGGGAGAGAGGTCCGGTTGGGGGAGGGAAGGAAAGAGGAGGTAATAAGCCTTTTATGTTCCAAGCATTGTGCTAGGACCATATTATCTCATTTGATCTTAGCAACAACCTGCAAGGTAAGTGCTAGTATTTATCCCCATTTTACAGTTGGGTTAAGTGACTTGCCTAGGGTAACTCAGCTAGCAATTGTCTGAGGCCACATTTGAACTCAGGTATCTCTGACTTCAAGCCCAGAGCTCCATTGTGCTTCCAGCTATGTTTGATGTATTGTGAATAAATGGGACAATTCTTCAACCTCGATTGGAAAAATGAAATGAGAAATGTGTATATGGTTTTATATTGCCCCAGAATGAATTTAGGTTAGACCCAAGGAGAAGGCTGATAAACGTAAAAGCTGGCTTCTGTTAGTACAGGGGACTGATTGGGTTTGTGGATTCACCCTTTTTCAAAATAATTATTAAGAACAAGATAGATAGCCACCTGTTAGGGATTTGTTTAGGTATAGTGCTACCTGGAGGTGGGAAGATAGATTACATCTGACAGAAAAAAAAAAAAACAGCAGTTGTTTGCTCAACATAAGAAAATGAGGTCTATATGGTGTCTTGACAATGGTAGAGAGACAGACTTGTTTTAAACAATGAAGCAGATTGCTACCTTCCCTTTTGAGATGTGAGCCTTTAAAATTGAGTCTCTGCTTCCATGTTATCAGTTAACTGGCAGAGAAAATTGAGGTTTTGGGCATAAAAGTGGGGTAGAGAGAGAGAGATGGAAGGATGGTAGCTTTTGAGAAAAAGAGGGCCACAGACAGGGAGTTTTGACTTGCTTAGGACTGAGGGAAATCATTTAATCTTTTCTGTAAGTCAGCTTTTCCAGCTGCCAAATGGGAAGAAAAATACCTGCCCTACGTAATTCACACTCTGGTCACGAAGACCAAATATTATAATACACATGAAATCAGAACTTTCAAAGTGCTACACAGGTAGGAGATACTGCTACCTTATTTATTCAGCATGATTGGGGAATGAGGTCTTCTTCATGAGTGAGTTTTTTAGGTGACTAAAGTTTACTTCTTTGTGTACCCAAATTTGTTTGGTTTTAATCATTTAAAAATTTCAGTCTTTCTAAAATATGTTATCCATTTCTTTGCCTTTATTTTCAATATGTTTTGTTGATTTTTTTGTTTTTATAAATCTTAAATTTCCTTTGTTACTCTTCCCAGAGAGTCATCTCTTTTGACTGATTTTTTTTTAAAAAGAGGAAGAAGAGAAAAAAATTCAGCAAAATTAATCAGTACATTGAAGAAATCTGACATTATATATAGTCTTCTATTTTCTGCTTTCTTAAATAGGGAATAATGAATCTGATTTAACTTTTTCTTGGTTCCTCAGGTTCATCATTATGAATACCCATTATCATACTAAATGATGATGTAGTTCTATGTCTACTTGTTATTTTTTTCTGTGTCCTTCTTAGTTGTTAGCTGTTACTTCTTCTACTGTCCTTGTACCTTCTTAAAAACACACACACACACAACACACACACACACACACACACACACACACACACACACACACACCCCACCCCCAACATTTCTATTTGGTAGATTGTAATCTAGCCTGCTTTCAAAAAACCTGATAATTAAACTTATTAAGTAAGAGTCAGTATGGATCCAGATGGCATCCTAAGGAGAGTCTGTACTTCTATGATTCTATATGTGGTCTATTATCTTTGTCAGGGACAGAATATTAAGCTGCCTATACCATGGATCTCACATAGCCTGGCAATTCTCAATGTTTTTATCGTGATGTGGCCATTGATGATATTGCTTGCCTAAACATAAAATTAGGACATAATTGATTTTATTTGACTCAAATGAGATAATATTTATAAAGTGCTTAGCACAGTGCCTGGAACATAATAGGTGCTATATACATGGTAGTTATTATATTTATATATATATATATATATTATATATATTTGCTTTTTTGGTAAGGTAATCAGGGTTAAGTAGCTTGCCCAGGGTCACACAGCTAATAGTGTCAAGTGTCTGAGGCTGGATTTGAACTCAGGTCCCCCTGACTTCAAGGCTGGAACTCTATTCACTGTACCATCTAGCTGCCCCTAGTTATTATTATTATTGGATAGAGCGCCAGGTCTGGAGTCAGGAAGATTCATCTTCCTGAGTTCAAATCTGGCCTCAGACACTTACTAGCTGTGAGACCCTGGGCAAGTCACTTAACCCTGTTTGTCTCAGTTTCCTTATCTGTAAAATGAGCTGGAGAAGGACATGGAAAACCACTTTAGAATCTTTGCCAAGAAAACCCCAAATGGGGTTATGAACAGTCAGATATGACTGAAATGCAACTAAACAAAAATGACAAATTATTATTACTATAATTATTTGGGGGTATATTTGTAGGATTATTGCGTTTTTAAGAATTATCATGCAGATCACCTTATACATGATGCCTACAAGATTAATTTTTTCTTCAAACTCTCCTATTTTGGGGAAATCAGCCATTTTGAAAAGTTAGAAGTTAAATAACTTTGAATAGTGCCTGTGGTGATGAGTCAGAAAGATGGGGAGTTAGCACCAGGAAAGCCAAGGCATGGCTGGGAGCTCTCTGGCCAATAAAATCGCAGACCTTGTCTAAAACAACTTAATTATTTTCTGGCACCTTATTATTTCAAAGAGCTTAAAACTATTTGCTTGTGTCTCCCAACAGGTAGGTAGTACAAATATTATTCTAGTTTTACAAATGGAGAAATGTCATGTTCAATGTCACATAGAACCTGATGGAATCTAGGGCTTCTGACTCTACCCACCAGCCTTTTTTCAATATACGTTGCCACCTCCATTGCTCAAGGGACTTTTCCCTCTATTATCTACTTTTTCTATTCTTGTGTAGTAACTGTGGGGTTTGACAGAGATGTTCATTAGTGTGCTTCCTATTCCAAGGGGCTTTGAGGACAAGTAGTTACCAAGTCCATAGGATGTGCCTGAGAAAGGCTATGGCAGCCACAATCCAGTCAGGGGCAGGAGAGAGCTGTCAGTGGAGCCAATCTAAGAGGGGAAAGAACTTCAACTTGTTTTTCATAGCAGTCAGAGTATTATTATTAGATTCCAGTACAAGGCTGAGATCATGTGTGTGTAAGGAGCCAAGATTTTCTCAAAAAACTTGGGTGATAAAGTTATGAGGAATGGGACAGGAGATCATGGTTCACAAAGCCAAGAAATAGATCAATGAAGATGGGCAAGAGTTAGGGTTGTGCAAAGAGAGAGAGCTAGAGAGAAGCATCCAAGATGAGCAACTGGGACTGATTAACACTGTGGCTGCAAAGCTGCCCATTGCCTGTTGGGCCCTGTACCTCCTGGTGGCTGTAGGAACTTTACTTGACATTTGGGCCCTGGTCTGCCTTTGATAATAGACAATTCAACAAACATTTTTATGTGCCTGATATGTGTAAAACAAGGTGCTGCAGGGAAAAATCCTTGCCTCCAAGGAGCTTATAGTCTACAGGCAGGGGAAGCATACAGCTTATGTACAAAGAAATACAATATAGGGTAGATTGTGGTAGGGACAAAGAAGAATCTAGCAAAGTGCTAGGAAAAATTTGGAGAAGTAGAGGTCCTGAAAGGAAAGGTGGAGAACGTTAAGGAAGGATTGATAAAGAAGGTGGCATCAAGTTGAAGCTAATGGAGGGAAGAAATTTCAATAGGAGGTGGGGGAATTTATTCCAAGAGTGGTGTGTGTGTGTGTGTGTGTGTGTGTGTGTGTGTGTTTGTATGTGTGTAGGTAGGTGCTGGAGGGGGAAGGGGAGTAGGTTGAGCAAAGGCGTAGAGAAAGAGTTGTCCAGTTTGACTAGAAAGTAGAATAAAGATACTATTGGGAAGGTATTGAAACGTAATTGTTGAGGGCCTTGAATCCCAGCATCTGGAACTTAAAGTTTGTCTTGTAAGTAACGGAGTCAGGCTTTTGAGTAAAGAATTGTAGCATGGTCATGGTAGTGCCTTCTTCTGTTACACCATGGTCAAATGCCATTACCAGAAATGCCAACTAAAACTCCATATGACACAGATTTTCCACCCTTAGCCAGTAGCCTCCTTATTTCCTCCCATGTTTCATGCAAACAAAATTCTACTAAAAGAAAAGCCTTTGGGGGTTCCTAGTTATTCAGTCCAGTAGCACTGAACTGGTATGGGAATCTTGGATAGAGTCAACAGTGTCCATTGGTGTTGAGCAGTTGCTTTATTGCTTGTGAGAGGCAGTGTGATATGATCCAAAATGTATTATATTTATTGTCAGGAGAGATATGTGTGTATCCCGACACTTAGTAATTATGTGACTACAAGCAAGCCATTTACTTCCCTGAGCATTAGTTTTCTCATCTGTAAAGTGGGAGAAACATTACCCATAACACCTTCCACATGGGTTGTTATGAGGAGCCAGTGAGATAATGGGTCTAAAGCACTTTGCAAACCTCAAAATGCTATATGAATGATATCATTTATTGTATAGATTCTACCTATTTAATTCTTTTCCCCAACCTATTTTGGCCTCTTTATGAAACACAGTTTTGGGTGTATCTTTGAAAACTATGTAAGGTTGGAGAAAATATGGCATAATGAGTAGAAACCTGGATTAAGAGTCAGGAGACCTGGGTTCTTGACCCAACTTTGTCACCCTCTTGCTATGGGATTTTGGTCACTCAGTCAGTCAAACATTTATTAAACACCTATTACGTGCCAAGCACTGTACTAAGTACTGAGCATACAAAGGAAAGCAAAAACAGTCCCCACTAATAGCTCACAGGCTATTGGGGGAGACATGAAAACAACTTATATGCAAAGAAACCATATACAGGATAAATTTAAGTAATTAACTGAGGGAAGACACTAGAGTTAAGAAGGATTGGGAAAGGCTTCCTGTAGAAGGAGGTGAGCGGAGTTAGTCTAGATTTGAAGGAAACTAGGGAAACCAGGAGGCAGAGTTGAGGAAGAAGAACATTCCAACCATGGGGGACAGTCAGGAAAAATACCTAGAGTTGGGAGATGGAGTATCTTGTCTGAGGAACAGCAAAGAGGGCATGAAGAGTTGGACATGACTGAAACAACTAAACAACAATGATCTTACCGTTCTAGAATATGAAATTTTCTCATGATCAAAATTGATCTTCTTCAGTTGCTTTTCCTAGGACTTCTTTGGATCTGATCCAAAAGCATTCCATTGTACCAAATACCGGGAGGCAAAGGAAGGCTGGGGGACTTGGCCTTTCCTCTATGTTTTTCCAGTCTATCTCTCATGCTTGAAACTAGCTCCCTTCACATCTTGTTGCAATCCTTCCCTTCCCTCAATGCTGGGCTTAGGGACCTCCTCCTTCTCTCATTTTCCCTGGTGGAAAGGATACAATTTTCTTTGAGCGTTTTGTCTGGTCTTTCTTTGGCTCTTAATCATCTTTCTTCTGTTTTGTATTATCCTTCTTCGTATACTCCCACATCATCGTCATTACCCAAGTAAATTTTAAGTTCTTCCCAGGCAGGGACTGCGTTTCTTAACTTTTGTCTCTCCAACACCCAGCACAGTAGGTGCTTAGTAAATACTTATTGGATTTATTATACCCTGGAGAGACCTCAAATGAATATCCAGAAAGGTTGTCTTGATCTGCCCATTTGGGTTTATTGGTTCCTCTGGGCAGAATTAGTCAGACACCCTATTTGTCTTCTTTGATCTAGTTGGCAAAGTTACTCAGTACCCAAAGGGGGTTTCCTCAGTCTTTATGGTAGCTCCTGGCTACATCTTATTTACAATACTCAGTCTGCAGCAAAAAGAAGACCACTGAGATGAAGCAGATAGGCATTGTCCCTTGCACAAAAATCAGCATCTTTTCTTGGATTTTACTTGTGGCTTTTTGGAAGGGGGATGATGTGTATTAATTTATAAGCACTTGTAACCACAGATGAAATTATAACATCAGAATCTCAGACTCTTAGAATTTCAGAATCAGAATTTAAAGAATTAGGGAAATGGAATGGTAACTTAATGAGACAGAAGACTTGAGAGAAGGCTTTTTTTTTCCTTTAAATAGAATTAGGGAGACCCGAGTACATTTGTAGGCATTTGGAGAGGGGCCAGTGGAAAGGGAAAGATTGAAGATGCATGACAGAGAGGCATGATTGATGGAGCAAGGTTGGGAGGTGGTAGGACAGTTGGGATCAAGAGCACAAGGAGAAGAATTACCAGCATCAGAGATTTAAGAGCTCTTTCTCAACATACTCCGTAATGCTGCTAAAGTATAAACCCTCAAAAATTTAGCCCTCAGTATTTATTAGCATTTCCTCAAACTCTCATTGATTTGTACCCACTTCAAAAAAAATGTCATAAACAGTTCATGGATGTCCTTTCTTAGAAGAGATTGTCATGGTAGGAAAATGCCTTATCAACAAATTCTGAAAATAAAGATGGCATAATTGTGGAGAATTGATTGAAGCAGTAAGTATGAGCCACCTATCTTCTTTATTTGCAAGCTGAACAGTGGCTAGAAGAAAACACAAAAAGGAGAAAACAAAAAAGTTGAGTCTCAATGGCAGACCAAGAGATAACTCAGGTAGTGTACTTTGTCTAATTAATCTAGAACCTCAATGAGATGGCAAACTGATTTAGTTTCCTATGTACTAAGAAATTGAGATGGATTTAGGACCAGATCAAGTACCTTACAGAAGAAAAAGCAGTTGGGTTCTTTGGTGGACTGAAAATATGGTTTCTTTAATCAGGTAACAGACATTGTGCCTTTTGGACTGGCATTGGTCATTTATGAGAATACCTATAGTTTGTAGCAGGCTAATGGAATAGTTCAACTGAAGCCAAGGAGTTATGCTTTTGAAACAAAGACCTTGAGGCTACTATAATTCCTTTCTACCCTCTCTACATTCTATAAAAGACTTGTTCTCACTTACCTTTCACTCATTATCAAATAACACTCAATATCAGAACAGTTGGAACGAGACTAGCCAGGTCTTTCATTGGCCAAGATTTATTACTTAGCACAATGACCTAAGTTTAGGGAGAGGGAAAGAGAAGATATTAGTGCTGTTTGGGACATGACAGTTAACTGTCATACCAAAATCCATGATGTACAACCACTGCCTCTGTTAGTATATTACTAAAAAACTATTTTGATGGCTCCAGAGGCCAATCCATTTGTTTACCTATGCCATAACCCATTGTAAATCCATGGGTACCAATCAAATCCTTTTGGCTTCCATTTCAAATAAAAAAAATTTCAAGAATCCTGAAGTAGCATCAAATTTTAGAGCTACTGGGAATAATTTAGTCTTCTTCAGGTCATCTAGTTCAGCCCCTGTCACAAACCAAGTAAACACATGAAATAAGACAAATGGTTGTATGCGGTTGTGCAGATGGAGCCCAAAAACCCAGGTAGTTTTATGAAAGCTACAGATTATTCATGTAGGTAGATTTGCAGCCTCTTTATTAGGGTCAGAGAGGGCAAGTAATATCCTCTCAATTTATAGGAGCATTGAAGGTACAAAGAGATGAAATAATTCTACTAAGGTCACATGGCAAGTTCACCAAGATGTGAACTTCCAATTTCCACCCCAATGTACTAGCCAGTGGAGCATACAATGTCTTGTCCTTTATGCTCTCTCTTGCTGGTGCTTCCTGAGGGAGATAGGCCTGACTAAGATAGATGTCTGTGAAAGAATGAATATTGATGACGCATTATGTAAGGTTCAGTAAAAGTTGTGAACTAGCCAGATGCTTGAAAAGTCAGCAGCTTCTTTATCATGCCTTTCCTTGGCCTAAACTTCGATAGTTTCCAAGAAGGCAGGCAGTGACAGGGGCAAGTGAAAAGAACTGGGGGAGGGGAGGGGAGAAAAGAGAAAGGGGGAGAGAGAGAAGAGGGAAAAGGAAAGAGGGAAGGAGGGAGAAAGAGAGGAGAGCGGAAAAGGGGAAGAGTAGGAGAGAGAGAGGAGGGAAAGGAACAGGGGGAGGGAGAGAGGAACAGAGAGAGGGACAGACAGAGAAGGAGAGGGAGGGAGGGTGAGAGGAAGAGTAAGAGACGGAAAGAGAGGGGGAGGGACAGAAAGAGGGAGAGGAGAGTAAGAGAGAGGCAGGATAGAGGGAGGGAAGGAGAGAGAGAAAGAGAAAGAGGAAAAAAGGAGGGTGAAGGACAGAGGGAGAGAGAGAGAGGGACAGAGACAGAGACAGCAAGGGGGAGGGAGGGACAGAAGATGAGAGGGAGAGAGAGAAGGAGAGAGAGAGGAAGAAGGAAGGAGAGAGAAAGAGAAGAAAAAGGAGGGAAAGAGGGAGAAAGAGAAAAAAGAGAAGGGAGAGGAGAGGGACAGAGGGAGATAGATTGGGAGAGGAAGGGAGGGAGAGAAGAAGAGAGAGAAAAGAGAGAAAGGGGGAGGGAAGGAAGAAGAGAGAAAAGAGAGAAAGAAGGGGGAGGGAAGAAGGAGGAGGAAGGGAGAGAGAGAGAGAGGGGAGAGAGAGAGGAGAATATATTAAAAATGTGTGAAGAACTTTCAGATCTGCTTTTGAGATGAATGCTGAACCAGGGTTTGATTGGAAATCGAATTAGAAGCTGCAAAAAAAAAGGTGAGGTCCCTACTTCTGAGAAAGCTGGCCTGGGGCAGCAGGGTTGTGATCATTTCTACAGGCACTGTGTCCTCCTTTGCTTAGCAGCATTCTTCCTTGATGACAGTTCCCAAAGCTGTAGGAAGTGAATGGAGGTTTGATTAACCATAGGCCATAATGGCTATATCAGTTTCTTTTGTAAGTGAAAGATTGGCTTTGCATATTCATAAGGAGGGAATGTTTAAGCTGTCCCACTGTAGCTGTCAGCCCTTTTCAGCTAAACAGGGTGGTGTTGGATTAGTAAGTGCATGGGTGGCCCTGGGGAAATTGTTTCACAAATAAGGAATTCAGATTGGGCAGAACTTCCCTACTGTAAACTGGTCGGGGGGAAGAGGGAGTTTGTAGAATCTATTTTCCTGCACACTTAGAAGAACTGGATGGAAATTCACTGAATGGGTTGGATTAAATACAGTCCCCCTGAGAGAGCTTGGAATGTGCACAGCACTCCAGGCCCAGGAACTAAAAGAAACTGGGAAGTAGAGGAATGTGGAAATTTTATCTCAACCTTGGGGGTGATTTTGAAGCACTCGCTCGAAGGAGAAAACTTACAGGCCCAAGAACTGATCTTGTTTTGTTGACAGTTCAGAGAGTAGTACCTTCTAGACCCACTTGTCCTAATGCCAGGTGATTCCTATCCCAACAAGAGATTACATTGTACAGTGCTTGGCCAATAAAGTCTGGTCTGTTATAATGACTTTATACCAAATTCACCTGAATTACAAAAACAAAAGAATAAGAAGATCATATTATTCATGTACAAGTAGGATTCTTCTCAGTTTTTAAAATAATCGCCTCTTTCATTTGAATCATGATTTTTATTTTTCAAAGTACTTTCACATCTATTATTCACATCTGTGGCAGGTGGGTATTTATGTATAAGGAAATGGAGGTCTAAGTAGGTCAAATGACTAGTTTAGTGTAAGTGGGAAGAATATTAGATTTAGAATCAGAGGCTTGATTCGGAGCTCTGTCACTTTTTAGCTGTGTGCCCATGGGCAAGTTACTTAAGCCTTCTGAGCCTCAATTTCCCCAAATCCCAGATTGGGATAAAAATCCTTGTACTCTTCCTTACAGCACTGATGTGAGAAAAAGCACTTTGTAAATCTTAAATGGAGCAGCTAGGTGGTGCAGTGAATAGAGCGCTCACCCTGGAGTCCAGAGTATCTGAGTTCAAACATGACCTCAGACATTTATTGGTTATGTGCCCCTGGACAAGTCATGCAACCCTGTTTGCCTCAGTTTCCTCATCTGTAAAAATGAGCTGGAGAAGGAAATGGCAAACTGCTCTAGTATCTTTGCCAAGAAAACCCGAAATGCGGTCACAGAGAGTCAGAAACGACTGAACAACAAAATCTTAAATGGAATTCCAAAAGTCTTTGTGCAAATTTAGGCTTAAAATGGCCTTTTTGCTGATATTATTGTCTACAATCACTTGGCAAAAGTAAAATTAGGAGCCCATCATCCTGGTTCCTAGCACAGTGCCAGACAATGCTATCTTCTTGTAGCAATATTGACTTGTATTTATATGGCACTTGGAAGTTTCCAAAGCATTTTCTTCACAGCTCCCTGTGAGATAGGAAGTGGAAGTCTTATTCTCATTTTACGGATGAAGAAAGAAACTGAGGCTTTCAAGTGACTTATAAGAAGCATCATAGATAAAGATTTGGAAGAGACTGGGATAGTTCCAAAATCCTTTAGCTCTCAAGTCAGAGGCCATGGGTTCAGATTCCATCTCTGCTGCTTGCTTACGCAAGTGACTTTGGGCAAGTCACTGAAGGTCTTTGTTCCTTCTTTTTCTCATCTGTAAAATGAAGGAATTGGACTGTGTAGGCTTGTATCTCAATGATTATATGACCTCATGTTCATCTGGTCCAGTCTTAGAGTGGAGATTTGAATCCAGCTATGACTCCAAACTCAGCAGTGTTCCAGCATGCTGCTTCTTATTGTCAGCTCCAAGGTTCTTTGATACTGCTTTCATATCTGAGGAATTAGAAAGCTTTGTTCATTTACATTTACATTTACATTTGTTCTATTTTACAAGTTAGAATCTCGAGAGAGTAACAGCTTCTTGCCTAAAAATAAGCCATTGGGTAGGTGGGTGGTGGGGAGGTTGGGGAAGGGGAGACAGAAATACAAACAAGGCCATCTGAATTTGAGCCCCTGTAACAACTGAGACAGCTGACAATTATTTCCCCCAGTGCTCCTGAGTTGCAAGAACTGGTTTCACAATAAATATCACTAGAGATAAATAGGCAAATAAGACCCAGAAACCTTATAAGGGATTGGTAAAAGCAATGCTGCCATAGAAAGCAGTGAGTGGCATTTTAATCTGTTCACAATGAATGGGATGGCTAAGCCACCTTTCTGAGAGTTAAATTAGCACATGAGCTTGGGAGGGGGGCATTTTTGGTCCCTAAATTCACCTTTTGGGGAAGGGATCCTTTAAACAAGTGTATACTGCATTATTCTCATTATTCAATTATGACAGTCTTTCCCCCAGCATTTTAATTAGCACTCATTTACTAAGCATTAAACTGTCACTTTAGTTGAACTCAATGGAATACCCCAGGGACAAGCATTCCACAAGATAATAATAGTGAAATGTAATTCTGGGACCTCAACAGTGGCGTCTTAGCCCACTCTAGGAATCTTCTGTCAGCCTTCTTTGATAGAACTTAATCACTGTTGTTTGGGAAAGAAAAATAATCATATAGTACACCTGAATCATCGATAGGAAATCATGTTGGAACATGAAAATGTAGCCGTCTGGTGTGTCTGTTTGATTTTTCCTATAATGTCTCTTAAATGGTTCAGCAAAAAGAAAAGAAGAGTTAGGGGGTGCTGGACACCTGAGTCCTAATTCCAGTTCTGCTGGTATCTCTTGTGTTTTCAGGGTGAAGAGAATTCTGGGCTTCCGAGGAATCAGGAAACTCTGAGTTCAAGCTCCGCCTATGATAACTTGTTAGTTGAGTGACCCTTAGCAGGTCACTTACCCTTTTTATGCCTCAGACTAGTCTCTAGTGCTTACCTAGGAAATCACAGATGGGTTGTGATCTGAATCTGTGGACAGAGTTCCCACTCAGGGAATTCCCTACACTGAAAAAAAATTACAGATCCTTCATCTATCAAGTGACTTGCTGTTTCCCTGTCTTTGCTGTCCGGTTCTGGTTCTGGTTGTAACTAGGTTCTAAGACCCATCTTACCTTACCCCTTCAGCCCCCTGGAGGTCATAGCATTAAATGTCTTCGTCTCTGTTTTCCCTTTTAGCCAGGGAGTGGACCCACACTATGATAGCTCATTGCTATGACTGCAAATGCCATTTTCTTATGTTTTACATTTTTGAGATAGAATCAGTTGTCTTATGCATAAGCAAGGTGCGTGACCTTTGTCCCATTCCTTAATGTTCATCCTATGAGTTTCCCCATCAGCTGAGTGTAGGGCTGGTCATCCTTTGGGTGGCAGGGACAGCACAAACCATGTAATTCTGAGATCATTAAGAGCTGGAAATCCAAACCCCCATCTTTTTACTGACAAGGAAAGAGATTGCTGATGAGGTAAGTGATTTGTCCAAGATCACACAGTTAAGAGACAGGGGCAAGATTCTAATACAGGCCGTCAGGTTCAAAATCTAATATTCTTTCTTCTTCCACATGCTGCCTCAAACAAAATAAATGAAGTAAGATAAGATTTTGAAAAGTTATGTAATAGGAAAAAAAGGAAAATTGACCTAATTATTAATGTGATGGTATTAGAGTCCTCATACTGGAATGTAATTAATTTTTTTTCCCCCTCACAGCTGGATTTGGTTTTAAAATATAGAAGCAAAGGAAAGGACCTGTTTGAAAGCTGGCATGGACATGATGGAGGGAAAAAAAGTAAGAAAATGCATTTCCTGTGACTAAATCCTGTAGTAACGTTTGTTTGGCTCTGACTTATAGCTTGACTTATTGATGAGCACATTCAGGGGACAAGCTGAAGCCCACAGTTCTCAGAAATCCTGCTTTTCCCGCTGGCTCCAGTGAGTCCTTGTGCTCTTGTAGGTGGTTTGGAGTTGGCTTGGCAAAGCCAAGAGAGAAAAAAACAAAACAATGATCCCAAACAGATGTGACTCTCTCCTACTTTTAGCAACTCATGGAAAAGGAAATTTGACAAACACGCCTTTGATAGAATTGAGCAATTCCTCTTCATAAGCTTCTCCCTTATGTGTCCTCTAAATACTGTCTACTGCAGTTTGAGCTCATAGCTTCTGGCTCTGATCTTGATGGTTGGTGATGGAGGAGAGCTGAGCAGTTTGCAAAGACTGCTTGGGCACACAGTTCTCAGCATGCAATCTCTTTTTATGGGGCCAAGCCCCACAGCAATTGTTCCAATAGCCTTCTAGAATGTTAAATATGAAAGGACCTTAGAGATCATCAGGTCCAATCCACCTATTTTACATGAGGAAACTGAGCCTACTTCTTAGGTAGGTGTAGAGACTTGCTTGGAATCATACAGCCAATTCATAGTGGAGCCAGGATTAGAACCCAGGTCTCTAGCACTCTTTTCAATACTCTATGCTTAACTATATGTGGAGGCATTTGGTTTCCTCTATTCCCATAAATAATTGAAAGTTGACCTTCCTTTGATTACCCTGTTGTGGTGTAATAGTGAGAGCCCTGTATCTAGAAAAAGACGACCCAGATTCATACATCAGCTCTGATACTTTCTGTGGGACCTTAAGTAAACCATTTCCTCATTTTTCAGATGAGATGAAGCTAGATGTCCTTCAGATTTGTGTTTCTTACGAAAGTATGAGGGAACATAGAGCTGGAGAAGACCTTAGACATCATTTTGTCTAGCCTTTTGTCTGCAGGGTAGTGGGAAGTCAGATTTGTCCCTTCCTCCTTACCAAGGGATATTTGGATAGAAAGTCTGATATTACTGGTACAATCTCCAGATGCCAAAAGAACTGGGGCAGCCCAAGCGTGTGCCTAGGTTTTGGCTTAATTTACAGCAGTGCACTTGAACAGCTCCCCTCACATGCATGTGGATTCCCAAGTACTACAAAGGCCTCACCCTAGCAGCAGGGAGCCATGCAGATGTGTCTGCAGGCTCACGCAAAGCTGGTGGACTCCTTAATTAGACAAAAGTCTCACTATATCCAGTACTAGAACATACTGTGACTCAGAGGTGGCTGTGCTGCCTTGCTGGTCCTTTCACTACAGATATTCATTTTAAATCAATAAAAAGCAGTAGTAGTAGTTCACAGAATAATAGGGTCAGTATCTCTTTCCTTTCAGGTCCTTATTAAGATGGGTACATTTTACAGATAAGGATAATGAGGATCTCTTTAAGGTCTTTGGTAGTTCTAAATGTGATGCAAATCTTACTGTGATGGAAACTGGCTGTTCTTCCTACACAACATTCCGTCTTCTACCTCTTTATTTTCATGTGTCTTTCCCCAGGGCTAAAATATTTTTCCTCCTCACCTTATCTTCTTAGGATGCCAAACTCTTTTAAAGACACAGCTGAGTTTTTACCTTCTATCTGTGGCCTTGCTTGATGCCCTGGTTGTCCATATAACATATTTATTGATTGGTATATACATGTGGTTCCTCTGCCCCTAGTAGAGTGTAAGCTCCCTGAGGTCAGGTTTTGTTTTGTTTTTTTTTTTTTGCTTGCTGCTTTTCAGTCCCATTCCCTGGCATAGTCCATTTTCCATAAGAAGCACATAATAAATGTTTGTGGAATTGAATGGATAGGCAACTGGAGTCACCCCCAAAGAGGTCTAATATTGTAGCTAACAGGGTTGGTGAGCCCAAAAGGCAGAAGGCAGCAGCTGCTCCAGGTTCTTGGGATTTTATTTTGCTTCGATTGCAATACCAAGGTAGGCAATTTCCCACAATAATTGCTCCCTGGTCTTTTTTTTTTTTTTTTTTTTTTTTTTGCTGACTTTCCTCCTTTGCCCATAACATTGTCATCCCTGTTAGGTGCTCACTTCAGGGTGACCCTTGGTGGAGAGAAAATGAATAAGACAAAGGAAGAAAGACAGGACACCAAAGGAGGCTGGTTGGGTCAGAGTGCAGGGACAGGCCAACAGCAACAGTCTTCATTCCTGCCAGCTTTAATTATCTCCCAGTTTAGTTCAAGGCTGGCTTCCCTGTGGCTGTCATGAGCTGTGACTTCAGCTCATGGTATTTGAATACAATGAAATGTAACACCAGCAACATTGTAATGTTACTCTGTACCAGACTAATTAAGCAAACCAACGGAAGCCATCTGGACTCTACACTTAGAGTCTGATGGCTGGGAGTGGGGGTGGTGGGGCGAGGCAGAGAAAAATGAAAAGGAAGAGAATGGAGGCAGAGAGCAGGACTTTGCAAAGGAGCACAGGCAACATATTTTGGAACCTCACATTCCCCTGGACTCTCTTAATCTGGAGGAGGCTCCCCTGCTTTAATATTATTATTGTTTATTATACTATTATTGTTATTATAATTATTTTAAAGTGCCTTTTTTTATGCTTCTTAAACCCACTTACTCCTTTCCCATCCCTCATTGAACTCTTACTTGTAACAAAGGAAAATATTTAAGCAAAGCCAAGCAACCCCGTAGTTGGCTTTGCTCAACACCTCTAACTGTTGACTACATTCCATATCTGGGGTCCCTACCTTTCAACTGATAGAATGCAAGTATGTTTTCTTATCAGTTCTCCAAGACCAAGACTGTTCATTATAATATATGAGTCTGACTGATTTATAGTGTTCTTATCATGTACATTAGGAAGGGCAGCATGATATAGTGTAGAAGTGTGAGAAATAGAAATGGTGGTAGTGGTGGATCCCTGGGGGCCACATATCGACTTAGTCTTAAAATATTATATTTTTCTTCATGTTGGTTATTTCTGAAGGCACATGAATATTCTGTTATGTTCACGTGCCACAATTTGTTCAGTTATTTTCTAATCAATGGACACCCATTTTGCTTCCAGTTCTGAGTTACCACAAAGAATTCTGCTCTAACATTTTGCTATTGTATAAGATTTTTCTTTCTTTGGGTATATTCCCAGTTTGGGATCTCTGTGACAAAGGCTATCAGTAGGTTAGTGATTTGTCTTTCAAAATTCCAACTTGTTTTCCAGAATGGAATGTATTAGTGTCCCACAGATTCTTAAACAGTCACTGCTTCTGTTTTATATCTCTGCTTTATTTTGATTTCCACATAAGATTTTTATGGGGAGAAGAACTTTGTTATCTCCAATTTATAGAGGTTGAATTGGAGGGCCAGATTAGAGGACCAGGAATAAGCTTAAAACCTCTAAAACTCTGTTAAAACAGGCTTCTGAAGTATAAGGTTGAGCAATACGAATGGTGATTTGACACATAGCTAAACTGGCATATTGAGGTTTCGATATACTTTCCTCAATAGAATGGATTTTGTCATATATTCTAGGAAAGTTGCTTTGACTCAGCAAAGCCAGGGGCAGCTCTCATGTAGGACTTATTTCCATTCTGTTTCTCCCTGTGTCTATATGGCACACATCATCTGACTTTTGGGAGGCAGGAATCTGGACAAATTGACTGATGCCTATTTGGTATAATCTTGGTATAAGAAATATTTGGATTCATCATTTGAAGATGCATATCATGGGATCTGAATTTTCAAGTGGATGTGTATTCACATCTAAAAAATTCTAGATTGCATATATTTACATGAACATGTAAAATATATATTGTTGTAAAACTCAGGATTTTGTTTTGTAAGATAGTCCTCAAATTATTTCCTTCTGTGAAACAGGCTGCCAGGAAATGAGGGAATTCATATGTTAATAGCTGGTATTTATATAACACTTTAAGGGTCATAAACTGCTTTACATATATCCTCTGATTTGATCCCCACAAAAACTCTCTGAAGTTGTGCTATTTTTATCCCCATTTTACAGATGAAGACCCTGAGTCTAGAAGACTTGCCCAATGTCACACAGCTGTAATTGTAAAGAGGCAGATTTTAAACCAAAGGTTTTCTGACTTAGTGTAGTATAATGGAAAGAGTATAGTGGCCCTGGAGTTTCAGGACCTAGGTTCAGATATCACCTCTGACACTTACCTCTTAGGTTACCTTAATTTATTCATCTGTAAACATTATATATATATATATATATATATACACACACACACACACACACACACACACATACACACACACACACATATATACACACATGTATATATACATATACACACATGTATATGTACATATATATACATATATAGTATATACACACACATGTGTGTGTGTGTATGTGTGTATATACCAAACCCAGGGCCCAACTTATTTTTTTTGTCTGTTCCTCTGTGACATACTGATGGACAAGTTCTATAGGATGTCCATCCAAATGTATGTTAAAATCTAGGCCATAGACATTCTGCATCCGCTTGGTCTTTCCTGTTTGGATAGACAAGCTAGATTCCTTTGTATGATTACATATCTCTTCCAAGAGGCCCCACAATACTCAGCACAGACCCTGAAGGACCTTCATTATCTATAGAGAGTCCTTCTTCAACCTAGATTTTGCACTTGATCTCCTCTATCACAATGGGTATACATTTTGCAAATTTACATGTATATATATGCATATATATATGTTAAATGTATACACACATACAAACATATATATCTCCCCATTTTATTCCTTACTGGATGTTTATTATCAGGTGATAATTGAACAGGACTGCTTTTGTTGTCAAAACTTCCAAAGAATCTTGAATTATCTTGATTTGTGGATGGAGAATATCTTGCCACTACTTATTCATACATGGATCCAGAGGGATGGATTATTTTGGAGAAATTTAGAAAGTTCTTTTACTGACTTCAAGCTTCCCATGAAAGCAAAGGCCCATTTCCTGACATTTAACTGGTGTTACTTTATGGCAGTGAGAGATGGAACTTCACTGCCTTGAAGTAACTAAAAATGAGTATCATATGGAGGGCAATGGAGAGGCACATGGTGGATATGAGCAGGCTGCAATATGTAACCAATGAGAAATTCTAAGAAGAATAGAAGAAATTCTAAATAGAAGGCTAGAAGTAAAGGATATCGTCAAGGAATTGAATGATGGGGAAAATAGACAGGCTGGTCACATAGCTAACATGCTTACTCTTTTGGTAATCAAGAAAATAAGAACCACTTATGGAAAACTTTTGGGAGGACATAGACAAGAGTTGCACAAGATGGGCAAGAATGGATGGGTTATGGCTTGCATTGTTGAAGAGAACTCTTGAGTTGATGATATCACCAATCTTTTGAGTCAAAACAAAATGAGTGGGTTGGCCCAGCTCACCTCTGAGGTCCCCTCCAGCTCTAGGTTAAAGATCCTATAATCCTATGACTCCAAGTCCAGCTCTCTCTTCTCATCTCTGCCTCTTAGAATCCTGAGTTGCCTTTAAGACAACTCCAGCACAGTCTTCCATATGAAACCTTTCCTGATCCATCCCAACTACTAGTGCCTGCTAGTATTACCCTAGTAAGGGCCATAGCCTGAAACCTGTGATCAACCAATGACAAGCAAATTTGAATTCTATCCTCACTATGATAGTTAATCATGGCTTTGTGTCCAATACAACCACACACACAAGCCCTTATCCCTTATCACTGTATTTAAGAGGTTAAATATAACTAGAATTTATTTAACTACTTTGTATATATTTGCATTTATTAATTTTGTATCAATTATGTATATTTTTATGTATATACTTGTATCCTTGTTAGAATGTGAATTCTTTGCAAGTAGCAACAGCTTCATTCTTTATACTTGCATTCCCATTGGCTAGCACAGTGCCTGGCACATAGTAGGTGCTTAATAAACACTCACTGATTCATTGATTAATGATTTCATAAAGCAGGGTAATATTCCATTATATTCAGGTGTCACAACTAGTTTAGTCATTCTCCTTTCAACAGACAACTACATTGTTTCCAGTTCTTTGCTACTACTAAACTTAATGCTATAAATATTTTGGCATTTTGGAGACCTTTCCTTTTATTACTGACTTCTTTGGGGTTATATGTCTATCAGTGGGGTCTCTAGGTCAAAAGTTTTCGTTTTAGTTACTTTCTTCAAATTCCAAATTACTTTACAGAATGCCTGACCCAATCCATTGTTTCACCAATAGAGGCACTTTCCCACTGAAATCCAGTTTACATGTTGGATTCTGATGGGAGCAGTGAATTTAATTCCATTCAAGTTGATTGAGAAAAGAAGTCGGCCAGTAGCTCTAGAATGATTTTTCAGACTCAGGAAATCCAGAAAGTTAAATAATTCTGAATGGTGGCTGCAGCCACTAACTAAATCACCTAGATATAGGGAGGGGAGTAATGATATAGAGAATACAATCTAATAGGGGCAGGCATTGATCAGAATACTTTAAAATCTGATTTTAGAAGTAGGCTATTAGAACTTGAGCTTGTCCAGAAAAGGGCAACCAGGATGGAGAGGTGGCTGTAGATTATGAGAATCATTTGAAGGGACTGATGATGTCTAGCTTGGAAGAGAATTCAGGGAAACCTAATAACTGTCTTCAAGCAGTCATGATGAAGATGGGTAGGACTTGTTCTGCTCAGTTCCAGGGATGAGATCTAGAAGCAGTAGGTAGAAGTTACAGAGAAACAGTTTTTGGCTCCAGGTAAGGAAAAACTTCTAAACAGCTGTCCCCAAACGAAATGGGATCCTTCAGGAATAGAGTAAGTTTGTCCTCACTGGAGTTTTTCAAGAAGAGTCTCCATAATTACATGATGAGCATGCTGTAGTGAGAATTTCTGTGTAAGTCAGTTCAAGTCAATAAGTCACTTACTGACTTGACTGTCGATGTATAGATTGAACTTGATAACCTCCAAGGTCTTATTGAGGTCTCAGGTTTTTTTGATTCTGTGATATAATTGTAAGAACAAATTCCCACTTTGCATTTATGTTTTGCTTTGGGCAGGATTAGAACTTTAGGTGTATATCTATATCTAAATATATCTATAGGATAACATTTGGGACTGGACCTGTGATTTCATTGGTCGAGAGAGCTCCCAGGCCAGGAAACTTACTTTACCATTGTAGGTTGACTTCTCTTCTACAATGTATAGTCTTGGGGAGTTGCCTAGAATACTGAGGTTAAATGACTTGTCCAGGGTGACAAAGCTTGTATATGTCAGAGTCAGGATTTTAATTCAGGTCTTCCTTCCTCCAAGGCCACTTCTTTATCCAGTATGCCACATTGCCTCTCCTGTATATATCTTCATCTCGATCTCTATCTCATCTTTCTGTCTTTTTCTCTCTCTCTCTTCCTTCTGTTTTTCTTTCTATTTGTTTCTCTTCTTTCTCTTCTTCTATCTCTAGGGTTGCCTGATCAATTTCATGTATCACAGACAGATAAACCATTGTTGGAGATTATGATTGCATCTGGCTTTGTAGGATATTTATATTGGTACCTTGTTTTATAAGATAGTCCTCATATTACAGATTGGGAGGATTGAAGACATTTTCTTAAGTCTTAGTGTTTGGATGAATTAATAGAGATATGCTGGGCCTGTATTTACAGGGGGTCTCAGTTTTAAAGGCTCTAGTTTTTTAGGAGGTCATAAGAGAGGTGACCATAGGCCAGAAACTTAAGAGCAGATAATGGTGGGGGAAGGAGGGAGAACATTGTACATTTACACAGCCTATCCCCACAGCCACTGATGGCAACCATGAAGCAGAGGCACATTCTTGTTGCTTGGTCCCACGCTGTACAAGAGGTTGTTCTTCTAGGAGTTTACACTCTCATATATTAGGGTAAAAGGACGTAGGGGATACAATGAGGATGTACCCTGAGGTTGAAGATTGACCATGGAAATCTCCAAAGCAGATGCTCCACATGTGGATAACTGAGAGTTTCCTGCTTAGGCTCCTTGTCAGGATGTTTGCCTTTGATGCACTAGGTGGCTTGCTGGCATTGGACTAGGTAGCTCACTTGCCTTATAGCTAGAGACTGCTGAGTACTCAGTGGTTTTATATCTGGCTTCAAATAGTCCAGGTAAAACAAGGTAAATGAGCTAGCCTACCTTGTGAACCATTGAGGGGGAAAAGTACAACTCTGGCATAATGAAACCCGGCATATATGAGATCCTACTATTTAGGTCATCAATGCAGGTTAGGAGCTTTGTACCATTTTATTTCAAATCTCTGACATGTTTCCATTTTAAGGTTAAGTAGGTTTAATTACTCTGCTCCTTTTCCAATCTTTGCTTCTTTTTGACATTACATAAGATATTTTAGGAATGGAGAAAGGTTAATGGGTCCATGATGGGCCCTGAAATTAACTTCCTTAATTAAGCCTCCACAAGCCATTGCCTTATTCCTTTTAATGATCTCTGTTCAGAGACAGCTAGAGATATTCTAGCTCTGTGAGAGCCCTGTCAGTTTAAGTACTTCACAATTCATCCCACATTTGGGACCCTGACTTTACCTATTTTCCTGGTTCTATCAATTGCTATTATTTTGGCTGCTCTGTAAAATAGAGAATGTTAGAGAGAAAAATCATGGGATCGTAAGACAGATGTAGAGCTCGAGGATTCTTAGGGGCCTTTGAGTCCAACCCCGTCATTCTACAGATGAGAAACCTAATTCACAGGTTCTTTGATTTGTACAAAGTTTTACAGATAGTATCTGAGGCAGATTTTGAACCCAGGGATTCCTGACTCAAAGTCCAGTCACCTATCCATTACAACATACTGCCATTCCCAGTTGGTTTGGTGCAGTAGAAAAAAGCACTGGCTCTGGGATCAGAGGACCCGAATTCAAATCCTGCCTTTCATGTACCTTTGTGGCTTTGGGAAAGTCATTCAATACTTTCTTTCCTTTTCTATAAAATTAGAAGGTTCAATTACTTGGCCTATGGCATCCCTTCCAGCTCTGGAGCTCTGGTTATTAGGGCCAAGAAAGAACTGAGAGATTATCTCATCCAGTCCTCTCATTTTTAATGAAAGGAAATTGGTGTTGTCCCTTCCTGAGTTATGGAGAGGTTGTTCATTTGTTTTCTCTCTAGTACATTCTTGTCTCAGTAATGTCTTCCTGGCACAATTCTATCTTTGGGAGTTTGACTTTTTTCTATCTATAACCATTACTGATATTTTTAGTTGACCTTGTTGGTCCTATAACCTCCTTCCTTTAAACATGGCTAACCATAAATTTTTTTATAATATTTTATTTTTTCCCCAACTACATGTAAAAACAATTTTAACATCATAAATTTTTTAAAGCAATAATTTTCTTAATATTAGGGAAGGGTATGGTGGTGGTGGTGGTATTCAGTCATTTTTAGTCATGTCCATTTCATTGTGATCCCATCTGGGTTTTCTTGGCAAAGATACTAGAGTGGTTTGTCATTTCCTTCTCTAGTACACTTTACAGATTAGGAAACTGAGGCAAACAAGGTTAAGTGACTTGCCCAGGGTCACATAGTTAGTAAGAATCTGAGGCCAGATTTGAACTCAGAGAGATGAATCTTCCTGACTCCAAACCCATCACTCTAGCTACTGGGGATATATATATATATATATATATGTATAAATTAACAGAGCATATATATATATATATATAAAATTAACAGAGTGTATATATACATAAATATATGTGTATAATTAACAGAGCGTATAGGAAAGATCCAGTGCCATAGATCCTATCAGAAGCTGTCCTCTGTTTCCCATATCCCACCAAAAACGACACCTAAATGACTGATATCAGCTTCTGAAATAAACAAAACCATGGGAACCCCTTGATGTCTGGTATGGCTGCCATCTTTGGGGGAGCTTGCATCTGACTGCTGTGCTAGATTCAGGCCCATCTGGCTCCATTCTTTCCAGGAGCCTTGGTGCTGCCCTCTAGGGTTTCTCTTACAAGATTCCTCTTTTTAACTCTACCTCCAGGAATGGCAGTGCTCTGGCTGGAGGAGTGGTTTTAGAGAATATAGTAATTACAGGAAAGTTTATTCCTTTACAGAGCAGTCTAGCAGGAGAGCTAAATGATGCATAGAAATGGCTCTAATGGAAGGTAGAATGTGAAAGGATAATGAACACAGTACATTGTGCTCTGAGGACTCAGAGGAAAAGAGAGATGACTTCTGGGGGGCAGGTATGGGAGAGGGAGTGAGAGGAAGCTCTGTGCAGGAGTTGGTTTTTAAGCTGGACCTTGAAAGCTGGGAGGAAATTAGGCCAGCAAAAATGGGGGGAGGGAAGGGAGAGAGAAGATATTCCCAGAATCTGGAATAGCCTAGACAAATCAGACCTTAAGGCCATATATATGGCCCTCTAGGTCCTTGGGTGCTGCCTTTTGACTGAGTCCAAGTTTTATAGAGCAAATCCTTTTATTGAGGGGATTTATTCTGTGAAGTTTGTATTCAGTCAAAGGGCTGCACTTGAGGCCACAGCCTTGAGGCCGCAGGTTCCCCACCCCTGGACAAAAGCATGGAGCTAAGAGAGCACAAAGATAATGGATAGTCCAGTTTGGCTCTTGATTCATAGTATACATGAAGGGGAGAAATGGGAGAAAAGCCTAGGCAGGTAGGTTGGGGTTAAACTGCACGGTTCTGATTTTGCGTGTAAAGGGGAGCTATTGAAGGAGTTTGAGCATGGGGGTGACATGATCAGAGCAGACAACAATGTATAGGATGGATTGGAGAGAGGATCAGTTGTAGTCAGGGAGGCACCTCAGGAGGCCTTCACTACAATAATCAAGATAGGATGGAGTGTTGGACGGAAATGTCCAGATGACAGAGACAGTGCTCAGAAGAAAGTAATTTTTCTCCCCAGTTGGAGCTTTAATGTGTGTTTTGTGATTAATTCTAGTTCAGAATTCTGGGCCAGGAAGATGGGTAGCTCTTCTCATGCCTTAGGCAGCAGCATCAGGTTCTTACTTCTCTGATTGGTTTTATTGCTTAAATGAGTTAAGTTCTTAAGTTCTTAAGACTACTTGAACTGGCATTCTAGGCCCTCAACAATCTGGCCATTGCTGGCCTTCCCAGCGTCATTTCATATTATCTTCATGCACACTGGGCTGCAGTATAACTGACTTCTCTTTGGCCCCAAATACTTTCCCTGCCCCAGTACTTTTGCTCACATTGTTTCCTATATCTAGAATGCCCTACTTCACTCTTCTAACCTGTTGGATTCATACCCATCCTTCAGAGCCTAACTCAAATACCATCTCTTCCATGAAGCAGTAGCCCCTCCTTTGCAAAATTCATGAAGCACTTAATTTGTCTTCTCTAATGTATTATTATGTGATATTGTTTATTGGTACTAGGTAGTGCAGTGGATAGACCTCAGGGCCTTGAGTCAAGAAGACCTGAGTTCAAATAAGTCCTCAGAAATTTAATAGCTGCATGACCCTGGGCAAGTCACCTCACCTCTGTTTGCCTCAGTTTCCTCAACTGTAAAATAGGGATAGCAATAGTGCCTATTTACCAGGATTGTTGTGAGAACCAAATGAGATAATATTTGAAAAAAAAAATGCCTAGCACAGATTAGGTGCTATAAAACTGCTTATTTTCTTCCTTCCCTTCCCCTTATATCCCCATGATGGTAGATATCATGTCTTATCTGAGCTTGTTTCTCCTTCAGCGTCTAGCATTGTACTGAATACTTAGAAGGCAACCAATAAATGTGACATGGAACAAATGAATGAGAAGATGGATATTAATACTGAAGTCCTGGGTAGAAAATTGAGACCACTGGGGCACAAGTGGTGTCATCATCATTTCTACTAATCAAAGATAGGGTCTTTAGAATAGAAAGGAGAACAGGAAAAGAGAAAAAGTTAGTTTAAAAATTGTTGCCTGAGAATGGGATTCAGATCTCTACACCAGATCAGGGATGGAGTATATTTAATAAGGACCAAGATGGATATGGTTGCCTGGAGGCCTCTGGATCAAACCAAGAGGGTTTTAGCTGAAAATAGAAAGAGAAGGAGGAAACCTGCCACATGCAATCTCTCAGCTAGATACCACAGAGAATTAGGAGTAAGTATGACATAGGAAGAAGAAAAGCAATAGAGATGCTCAGTAAATCACAGGAGATAATGCTGCAGAAGAGGAACAATAATAATACTCATGACAGTATATATTACAAATATGTAAAACATGGTTAATTAAAAAAATAAAAAAAATGCAAGGAACTAAAGATGATATTCTGGGTACTACTGAGGCACAATCGGAATAAGGCAATGAAAGAGTGTGCTTTATTTTAAAGGACAACACCATATAACAAGGGGAAAAGGTTGACATTGTATATCAAGAAGATATGCCCTTGTGTGGAAATCCACAGTCTAGAGGGTAGAAGCCTGGTGGGGAGGATATGGGTGAGGCTCAGTGGGAAGAGAAATAGAAGAAATGCTGTGATGGGATCATGATTCTCCGGCCAGAGGGAGGGACAGGATGATGAATTCCAGAAACAGATCACCAAGGTGGCACCAAAGCATGATATACTATCCACGCTTCTGTCTGACATCTCTCTCTGTGAAAAACAGGATAGTGAAGGAGTTCCTGACTTAGCTGAATGATAATTTCATCCATCAGAAGGTAGATGGAGAACAGGAAAGGGTGACTGCTCTTCTCATCCCAATTTGATACTGATCAACAAGGAGGAATGAGGAAAAGGTAGAAATCTTGGAAGGAAGCACATGCTGTATCCTAGAGTTTGTCATAGATAAGGAGAGGCATGCTCAACACAGTTGGATATCTATTCTGTACTCTAGGAGACTGACCTTCAAAGAGTTTAGAGGAAGGACAGGGTGAGATCCCATGGGTCAAGAGAAGAGGGCTCTCAAGAATGAAGGTCTGATGACATCAACACAAATTATTTTAGTGAGGAGGAAAAGGGGGTACCATCCAAAGTAACAGATGTGGCCACGTAGTATTATAGTTATCTAGTCAGTCAGTCAGTAAACATTTATTAAGTGCCCATTGTGTACCAGGCATTCTGCTAAGTGTCTGGGGTACAAAGAAAGGCAAAAGATAGCCCTGGCTCCCAAGGAGCTCACAGTTTAATGGGGAGACAATATGCAGCCAACTATATACAAATGAGCTATACATAGTATATATCTACATATACATCATATAGTTCAGTTCATTCTGCCCCCCAACCAATAGACTTTATACCTCCACCTTTCTGGCACAAGGCCTTGAATATATTTGGTACTTAATTAATTTTTGTTGATTTAATTTGAATTGAATTGAACTACTTTGATTTTTTAAAAGCCATATGTAGAAGATTAGTTAAAGGCAAGTTGTAGAGTCAGAATGATGATGATGATGATGATAACAACAATGCATGATTCTGTAATAATGATATGAGGAACATTAAAACCCAGAATGAGTGGGGACTTGCAATGGATGCAAAAGATAACAAAAAGGGCTTTTAAAAAAAAGTTATGTTAGGAACAAAAGAAAAATCAAAGAAGAGATGGAACTACCTGGAGGAGAAGAAATGATGCTATGAAACGAGAGGAGGAATAGTCATTTAACTCCTATTTAGTTCTTGTTTTCTATACCAAATGGAATGATGGTCAGAGTGAGAAGTCTGGAATGACAATAACAGTGCACCTAGCTGTCCTCACTACATTCATGTCAGGCAGATTTAATTGCTAAGATGCTTCTGGCGATCTTTCAAAAATCATAGAGAAGGGGCAACTAGGTGGCACAGTAGATAGAGCTCCGGCCTTGGTGTCAGGAGGACCTGAGTTCAAATCTGGCCTCACACACTTGGGCAAGTCATTTAACCCCAATTGCCTCACCAAAAAAAAAAGTACTAAAAAATCATAGAGAACAGGAGAGATGTTTCAAGACTGGAGACAGGCAAAAGTTGTCCCACTTTTCAAAGAAGGGAAGAAAGTAGATTATTAGAACTTTAGGCTAGTGAGTTTGATTTCTATTCTTAGAAAAATAATAGAACACATATACCAAAGGGAAAGGGAAGAAATGTGGATTACAACCTTGGGTTCATCAAGATCAAATCATGCCTAACCAACATAATTTCTATTGTTGACATGGTTGCTAAAATGATGGGTTAAGCTGGGGAATATTGGAGGCACAGTGTAGCTTTGAGTATAAAAAGGCATGATTTTGTAATATTAAAATTTGGGCAAAGCAGCTAAAAAGACTCTCACACCATTCTTGTGGACAAAATGGAGGATTTAGTCTCAATGAGATTTGAAATTATTTAAATGGCTGTACAAAGCATTGCTTCAGGGGGACACTTGGTCATTTCAACTTGCTGAGCTTGTGTAAGAAAACAATGATGAATATAATTTCAGTTTCTGCATTAATATTGATTTCAGAGAATGAATAAAAATAGATAAATCCTATGAAGAATTTCATGCTAAAGGAAGTCACCATATGTCTCCTATACTTAGTGACTTCAGTATGAAGAGGACAAGGAAAAATATGTTAGAATATAGTGTTCAGAGTAAAAGCAGTAAAAAGGATTACAAGTGACTCTGAAATTTCACGTGTGTACATCATGAATGCTTTCTCTCAGCCTTTCAGAGGGTACTTGATGTGACAGACACTGAGCAGCATCACAAAAGACGAGACTGAGTATATCTTAGTGGACAAGATGTAACTGGCTCCTGATGTAGCCACCATGTTCGGTCACCTTGACCATTCAGGCAGTCTTCCTTTAAAACAAAAGCCTAGAGGTAAACTCAGCTGCACATGATACACGTAATTTGTCCAGAACAAAAATCGTGTCCTTGACAGGTTATTCTGTTTTGTGGGGAGGCTAGGAACCAGATCATGAAGCATAACCCCACACACATATGGTGAGGCCCATGCATGAAAAAGAGCTCTTCCGCAGCCCCAATCATGATGGGGCCTTTTCAGCCTCTAAACTCAAGCACAGTCATTATCACTGGTCAGGTGTCACTCCTCAATATTCCACTGGAGACTTGTGGGTCCAAGCCAGTGGCATAGTGAGATAGAGTCAGTGTCTTTACTTTTGTCCATTTCCTCCCTTCCTAACAGTTCTTGAGAGCCAATTGTTAAATTTTCAGCGTGAGCATTTATACCTCAGAAATTGGCAAGCACTACAAATCAAGGCTTGATTTGTTGTTTTGTTGACTGTCTAGACTTAAGAGAGTAAGAGAAAAAATCTTAATAATGTAGATTAAACTTAAAAATATCTCATGAGTTTTTTGGAAGATCTGATTGTTAAATACTTACTATCACACTTCTGGCTTAAGCCCTCAGTCTTTCTACTTGCCTGCACTGACTATTTCTCCCAGGCCACTTCTCAAGTGTACCTTCTCAGACTCAAGTCCTATACTCACCTGTTCTCACACTGAATGCGCCACCTGCACCACACATGTGAAACATACACTATAATCACTACCTTTCTTTCCCCTCTGCCTTTCTTTCATCATTCAGACCAACTTCCAACTCCTTAAGACCGCATATAACAGCACCCTGTCTACTTTTTGACACATTCCAAATATCCTCATGGAATTGTAGTTACTTTGTGTGTGGCTGCCCCACAGCTGCAGGAAACGAAGACTGTCTTCTATTGAGAGGGCCAACACTGTCATGTCAAATCTTCTTCCCTCAGCTCCATGGCATTTTAAGCTCCAGACAAGAGCTTTTCTGTATATATTCAGATCATTGACTATTCAGAACAAAGGATGAAAGCAATACCATATTAGAAAAGAGGATCAAAATTAGAAGTTATTATGTGTGCTTATAACAGTATTAACCTGGCCTGTTTACACTATTGACAAAAATTAAAGGGGATGGAAGAAAGGAAATGGACAAAAGTAAAAACACCGACTCCATCAGTCATTATTTCTTAGAATTTAACCAACACAGTTTGCCCCAGCAAAGAGGCAGAAAGAGTTCAGAAACCATCTCAGATAGCAAACACTATTTCTTTTTTTCCAAGTGGAGAGATGAGTAACCAAAGACCACTGGTTTACAATATAATCTCATTTTCAGAATATTATGGAAAAGAATGATAGAAGTTTACAAGTAGTCTTGTTTCACAAAACAGTGAAGAGTTATTGAGAGCAAAGTGAGCCTGCTGAGAGGTTGGCATGAGATGGCATGAGAGGTTGGGATGAGCCAGCTCATCTTGAAAGCATTCACTATTAATGATAACACTGCTAATAATACAAATAATAATTTACATTTACATAGTACTTTAGAATTTTTAGTAGTACTTAAGAGGATGAAGTCAAGAAGAATATCTGAATCTGGCCAAGTACATACAGAAGAAACCTGTTTTGGAGGTAACACATTTTTAAAGGCAATTGGGTATTCATTTTCAAGATATCTCAGAGGGAAAGATTTCACAAGAATGGAAAAGATCAAGGCTCATACTTTTACTGAAAAAAAAAAGTGACCAAGAAGATATCAGTAATTAATGATCCATATACTTACCGTATCATGCCTATGAAATATTTGTGAAAATTTTCTATGCATTAAGGAGTATCCTTGAGGGAAATGAGCAGGTATCCTTGGTGGAAACATGAGAAGGGAATAGGTAGACTTTTGTTCATGGTTTTATAAAGAGGAGGGATATTTTCTGCATCTTCACTTTAACACAACTAACAGATTCAGAGAATATAATATCCTACTGTCTGTTATCGATTTTTTTGAAAAACAAACATACAATTCAGTTGACCAAAATATGGCCTTAAAGGCTCTACTTCAACAAGATGTCTTAAATGCATATATTAAAATGAATATGAGAGTCTATGAGATATTCATCCATGGAGATAATTTTGTTCAGTG
>NW_020954594.1:2264845-2307999 GCF_900497805.2 Vombatus ursinus
ATAGTGTGGGCCTTGTGATGTGTATTGTTGCAGAATTAAGTCTCCCTATGTGTTTGGATGGGTTCTCTTTGGAATGGCATCTGACATAGAGAAACACACACATATACAAATGCTCATTGAGAAATTTATTTCCTTTTTAAAGAGGCATCAACAAACCATCCTCTTGAGTAGAAATTCAGTCAAGTCATTTTCTCTGAGACTACAGGGTTGCCTTGGTTTTCCACAAAGAGACCCAAAGTTAATTTTCCTGACTGCAGTGCCTCCAATGTATCTTACTGAACCAATCAAGCATTTACGCAAATGCAAAAATAATTTCAACCCACTGGCCCACACATATTCCCACCCAGCCAAACCGAGCATAGAGTAATTATTGTTGAACCTTCCTGGGTGGCTGGGACTGGGGTTTATTTGGTCCTATATGTTATAAAAAGCTGTTTGTAGTAATTGCAATGTTGGCATATTGACCACGTGATACAAATGAGCCTGGAAGTTGTTAGCACATGCCTCCTTATGTGAAGAGTTAGCATTCATCAAGTTTGGCTTCCATTCCTTGACCATACAGTCCTTGAGTTCTGGTTTATTTATAAATGTCAGTACTGTAATTATGAAGATGTAATTGCAAGGGGTCCAGGTGCTGTGGTTGGCCTTTCCTGGTGGGAGAGTGAAGCCTGGAAGGGGACCTGCAAAGCTCAGAGCCTATTTGGAATTATCTGGATGTTCTTAGCAGGTAGCAGATTTGGCTGGTATGGAGGTGCCATCCTTCACCCATGGGGATGGATAGGAGATTATTTAAAGCATGATGATGAGGGCAGGAAGAGATGGGGAATAGAGAGTTGTCCACTTTGAGTCTGGTTGGAATGTAAACTATTTGAAGGGAAATTGTAAGAAACTAAAGCTGAAAAGAGAAGTTGTAACCAAATTCTGGAGGGGCTTAGCTGTAAGCCCCAAGCAGTTGTCAAGGTCCATCATTCTCTTGCTCAAAACCCCTCAAAACCCCTTGCTGAAGAGCAGATAAAGCTCAAACTCCTTAGCCTACCCTTGAAAGGCAGAGTGGGGCAGTGGAATTTGAGTTTGGAATCAGACTATTTGGGATTGAATTCTGGTTCTACCACCTGTGTGACCTGTGTCACCTGTGTGTGGCAAATCACTTAATATTTCTGGACCTTAGTTTCCTTAGCTCTGAAAAGAGGGAGTTGGATTAGATGTTATCTTAGCCCCATTCCAACTCTAAGTCTGTGATCCTAGTCTCTTGCTGAAAGCCCTCAGAAATCCGTAAAGGATAACTCTTCTGCTTCTCCGGCCTCATCTTGGACTATTTCCATCATATGCTCTATTCCACTCCAACTAGATAATCCCTACATGCACCACATGCCTTCCTGTCTCCTTGCTGTGGTTTTGCTATTCCATGTGCCTGGAATGTCCTTCTTTTCTTTTCCTCTGCCTTTTGAATTCTTACCCCTCCTCAAAATGTCAGTCCAGATGCTACCTCCTCCAGAAGTCTTGCCCAGTTCTCCTTTGGCAGTAATGATTCTTCATGACTCTGACCCCAAATAGCATTTAGATCACATCTTTCTTAGTAATTTGGCATGTATTATTTTATGCTCAAGTTATTTGTAAATATGTTGTATCTTTCCTCTTACAAGTTTGTGAACTTCACAAGGTAAGGGACCATGTCTTATTTAATCTTTGTCTCTTCCCTAGAACCAAACGCAGTCCTCTGTATGTAGCAGATGTTTAATAAATATTCGATTAATCTCTAAAAAATTTGACTACAAAGCAAATTTCAGTAAATCAAATTTTATTTTTACATTAAGTTCCCCTATAAAATTTATACACATTTCACAGAATTCCATTTCATTCCACTCAATAAGTATTTAAGTAGCTACTGTATTCGGTAATAATAATAACAATATCTTACTTTTACATAGTGCTTTAAGGTTGACAAAGCACTCTTCTCACAACAAACCTGTGAGGGAGGTAGGGGAAGTATTGTTTTGTTCATTTTACAGATGAGCAAATTTAATATTTGGGAGTTTAAGTGACATTCATAGTCACAAAGGAATTAAGAGTTGGAGTGAAAATGTGGGCCTAGGTCTCTTGATTCCAAGTCCCATGCTCTTTGTACTAAATCACATATGTGAGAGGGTAACAAAGATGACCTTTACTCAGTCCCTACCTTCCAGGAACTTGTAATCTACTAGAGGAATGATCCAAATTCTCAATTAACCACAATACAAGTTATATTAAGAGAAATGCATAGGAAAGATCCAAACAGAGCAGTGGGAGAGATTTAAGAAGGGAAAAATCATTTCTGTCTGAGGTGACAAAGGAAGACTTCATGAAAGAGAGACCCATGTGAGGTGGGTCTTAAAGGAAGAGAAAAATTTCAAGACTCATAAAGATTTGGAGGGGTTTTTTATGTCAGTGGAAGGATAGAGGAATGATTAAAGTCCCAGAAATGATGAAGAAAAGGATAAATTCAGGAAATAATGTGTGGTCAGTTTGGCCTGGAAGGTAGAGTATATACAGAAAGGTAGCTGTGGAAACTTCGAAAGGCAGAGTCTGATTGTGTTGTACTTTGAATTTCAGGCTAAGGACTCTGTATTTTATTTGTTAAGAAATGAGAAGCCACTGAAGAATTTTGATGGAGGAGTGATTAGGAGAATTACTCTGTTAGCAGTGTGAAGGTTGGATTAAAGAGGGGAATGATTGGAGGCATGGAAACCAGGTTAGAGACTATATACAGTAGTCCTGGTGAGAGGTGATAGGAGCCTGATTTATATTGGTGGCAGTGGGAGTGGAAAGGATGGGACAAATGTGGCATATTATAGAAGTAGAAATGACAGAATTCAGGAATGAATTGAGTATCGAAGGTTCACGGGAGAGAAGAGTCAGGGAAGACTTTGAGGTTTCAAATCTGGATGAACTGGGAGGATGGCACTGCCATCAACAGAAATATGGTTGGTAGGAGCAGTGTTCAGTTTTGGACATGTTGAATTTGTGGTGCCCCAGGATATCCAAGTAGAGATAATTACAGGGCAGGTAGAGCTATAGAAGTATAACTCAGGGAAAGGGGTTTTTACATGAGGTAATAAAAGTCTCACTTGGATATGCAGCAAGCCTTTTACAATAAAATATTTAAGAGATGCGTGATAATGTATTCCAAAATGCCAGTGGGTTTGCGATCTCTCAGTGATGTGGTTATTCTTCCATCAGTATAGATAGCAGCAATCAATCAATCAGTCCATAGCAAGCATTTATAAAACACTTGCTGTGTTCTGGGTGCTTTGCTAATATGGAAAGACCAAGAGAAAAAAGTCCTTGCCCTCAAGGATCTTATATTCTATAGAGGGAGACAACACATACATATATAAGTACACGCAAAATATATTTGAAATAAATATAGCATAATTTTGGGGGCGAGGCACAGATGGCTAGGGCGATCAGGAAGAACTGCATGAAGGAAACTGGGGATTTGCAGGGGCAGAGGTGAGGACGTAGTGCATTCCAGGTTTGAGAGACATCCTGTGCAAATGGAGGTGGGAGAGGGAATGTCATATGAAGACCAGACAGCAGGTCCCTCACCCACTATCACCATGTCCAAAGAATTCACCACCTAGTGATGGAAACTGCAGGTGATGAGACTCTCTATTCAACCAACAGACCCAAGCAACAGGCTTAGCCTGTCACTGAGATGGTACTTGAAGTCTTCCTTGCCTGCTAGAACCTACCAGAATTTGTGCTCTGTTGACAAAGCCTTCAAGAGGGTCACCTTAAAACAGAAAATGAGATACAGTAAGTCATAGGGGTAGCTAGGTGCCATAGTGGATAGAGCTCTGGGCCAGGAGTAAGGAAGACCTGAGTTCAAATGCAGCCTCAGACACTTATTAGCTGTGTGAACCTGGGTAAGTCATTTGACCCCTGTTTGCCTCAGTTTCCCTGTCTGTAAAATGGAGATAATAATATCACCTACCTCCCAGGGTTGTTGTGAAGATCAAATGAGATACTTGTAAAACACTTAGCACAGTGCCTGGCATATAGTAGGTGTTTTATAAATGGTAGCTATTATTATTGTTGTTATTATAAGGTGTAATAAGGTATTCATAATAAAGATATTTCATTAGAAACTGGTTTACCTTGGTTCCCTCAATCTGCAAAGAAGGAAAATGTAGTCTATGAGTTGTTTAAATTCAAGCTCTGGCTTTGTCTTTATCACGAGGGAAACATTCCTTTTCAATTATCCATGATTTTAGCGATTCTTTATAAAGGGAACTCTCCTGTGTGACATCTCTTTAATTGTCTGCTGATTCACTCTTAACGTGTGTCTGTGTTCAGCATTTCTTTCTAAATTCCTTATTCTGAGGAGTCTTAGAAAGATCATTCCTAAACTCCATTATTTCATGAAGTGTGACTTTCTGCACAGGGAATTTTCATGGGACTGAGAGCTGGCACCTTGGAAGACATCTAGTCCAATGCCCTTATTTTACTGATAAGAAAACTGGGTCCATCGAGTGCTGAGACTTGCCCGACAAGGTTGCACAGGCTGTTAGGAGACAGTGTGCCATGGAAGGTGCTGGGGTCATATCCCAGCTCTGTGGCTTCCTCTCCACGTTCTCCTGGAAGAAACAGGAGGTTGGATTGTGTGACCTCCACTGTCTCTTCCAGCTCCGGATCTATAAAGATGCAGACGTGTGTTTGAAACCCAGGCGCTCTGACTCCTAATCTGCTGCTGGGTCTAGTCTGCCTGGGAGTCCACATGGAGGACATTTACAGCAAAGAAGCAGTCGAGTGCTTGGGAAGTTTCATTCCCCCTTGGGGTTAATAATTTAAATTCATAGAGGTACTACCCCACAGCATGCTGGACTTGGAATCAAGAAGACAGTTCACATCTTGTCTCAGTCATATATTAGCTGCATGACCTTGGGCGAGCCTTTTAACTTTTCTTAGCCTCAGTTTGTTCTTCTGTCAAATGGGCATAAATAATAGCACCTACTTCATAGGATAATTGTGAGGATCAAATTACATATATGACATGTTGTTGTCAGTCGTTTTTCAGGCATATCCAACCTTTCATGACCCCATTTAGGGTTTTCTTGGCAGGCATACTGGAGTGGTTTGCCATTTGCCATTTCCTTCTCCCTTTACAGATAAGGAAACTGAGGCAAACAGGGTTAAATGACTTGCTCACAGTCACATAGCTAGTACGTGTCTAAGGCTGGATTTGAACTCATGAAGATGAGTCTGACGCCAAGCCTAGTCCTATATCCACTGTGCCACCTAGCTGCCTGTATATGATATATATGGTTATAATTATGTATGTATATAATGCCTCACAAACCTTAAAGCACTATATAATTGCTAGCTGTTGTTAGTATCAACACATCCTTATCAATTAAATGAATTTGATTCTATGGTTATGGCACTATTGAAAAGGAAAAGAAATTTCATGGTGAAGAGTGAGGAGGTCATAGTTTTCTGTGTTTGTGAATGGAAATGAGGGAATTCTTCCTCTGCTGATGAGGGAGGATGTCAGCAGTCTCAGTAGACTTACCCAGACCATAAAACCACTATATTTGGATTCAGAGATGTGATCTCCTCCATGCTGGGGTTACAGGCTACCATGCTAATGGAGCTGTTTGCTGCCAAATGGGATAAGGTGCCTTGGCCCTCGCTCTGTGGCTACTGATAGGGTATTGTGATACAGACTAGACCTGTGATCAGAGTCTCTTACAGAGCCATTCCAGTATGTGTGATGTGGGTGTGCCGTGCATTAATCTGAACTAGTTCAACAGATTCCTAGTTTCCAAGGATACCGTAAGATCTGGGGATTTTCACAATAGGGTTAGTTCAATTTTCATCTTATTGATTTACGTCAGATTGAATTTTTTTTTTTATATGTCCACATATTGGACTTGGCCTGGATTTTTTTCCCCTGTAACTCACAAATACTTAGTTAACATTTGACCTGGAAAAGTGAACAAATTAGAGCCAAATTGCACTGAACATTTGGCCTGGGTGCTCCAACCTTGAGGGCAGCCTTTCTCCAAAGTAGAGGGTACCACAATAGACTCTATTGCTGGCTATGATGTTTCCCCACATACAAGATTTCCCCCCCCCATCATATCCTGAAAATAAGATTAGACTACTTTGTGGTACAAGATGGCTAAATTCCCTGATACTGATTTTTCTTGAACATTGTGAAAGACCTTCTTTCCTGAGGAGGAGGGAGAAGGGAGGGCTATAGGTTGGGTTTTGCATATGGTTAGACATAAGTGACATTTCTGAATTTATAATAACCCCCATTCATTCCCACCCACTCAATCTATCCCCATCTCTCACCTCACCAAATCATGTCTTGTCAATGGACTAAAATATTCTTTTTTAAAACTTCCTTGTTTCTAATATTACTTATCATTGTGTGCCAGCCCAGCTTTCCCATCCAACCATAGTAGACGGGCCAATTTGTCCTAACACTCCTCATTAAATAGGGGTCTTTGGATTTCCAGACCCCTGTTGGGAGTGGTAGAAGAGTAGAGGGGTTGGTCAGAGAGACATCCATGACGGAGTTTAGATTTTCCTAAGCCCAGGAAAATGAGATCATGGGGACATAGCTTGAGAGCTGAAAGGGACGTCAGACGCCATCTACTCCGGCTTTCTTCATTTTATGGATGAAGAAACTGAAGCCTAGTGATGTTAAGTGATTTGTCCAAGATCACACAAATAGTACATTTTAGAGGTTGGATTTGAACACAGGTCCTCTGACCCCAGGGCCAAAGCTTTTTATTATAATATTCCTACCTCAATGATTTTGTATCAATCCATAATCCTAATTTGAGGTTACTTCTAAAATGAGGAAAAGGGAGAAAATAAGCTAGTTGGGAGGGATTGCTAAAAATCAGGCTAGGCTAGAGTATCCTGCTTTAAGCGCTTGATGCTCTAACCAAACTGTTCTAACATCTTGCTCTACCCTCATTTGCCTCTGTGATTTTGCCTGGAAGGAAAGAGAATAAGCATTTATTAAGTGCCTACTGTGTGGTAGGTACTGTGGTAAGTGCTTCTACAAGTATTACCTTGTTTGATCCTCACAACAGTCCTATGAGGTAGGTTTTATTATTATCTCCATTTTATTATTATCTCCATTTTACAGTTGTGGAAACTGAGGCAAACAAGTTAAGTGAACAGCCAAGGGTCACACATCTACTAAGAGTCTAAGGCCAGTTTTGAACTCGTCTTCCTGGTTCCAGGCCCAACACTCTATCTTCTATGTCACTTATCTGCTGCTGGAGCTAGACTCTGGCATAAGAGTCCTCTCCCAATTTCTACTTCCATCTCTCCATGTTGACATCCTTCTTCCTCTTCAAGGCCCTAGCTCAGGTCATTCCACTTATGTCAAGCCTTCCTTGATTCCTCTTCTCCCTTCTCTGCCTCCTTACATGGAATCCTTCCCTCTTTGAATCTTTCAGGCCACTTATATTTGGCCTGTCCTGAGCAATGAACTATTTTCTAAACTATGTCATCATTCACAGATGGTGGCAACTAAGTGGCTCAGTGGATGGAGTGCTGGGTCTGGAGTCAAGAAGACCTGAGTTCAACTCCAGTCTCAGGTGCTATTAGCTGTGTGTCTATCACCAAAGTGACTTGGGCTAGTCACTTTGCCTCAGTTTCCTCAACTATAAAATGGAGATAATAATAACACCCACCTCCCGAGGTTGTTCTGATGATCATATGAGATTATAATTGTAAAGGGCTTAGCACAGTGCCTGGCTAGCCATCATCATCATCATCATCATCATCATCATCATCATCATCATAGAGGTACTGTAGCATGATAGTTAAATTAATGTATTGGGTCCATTGGAGTGAGGAAGACCTGAATTCAAATCTTGCTTTTTAAAGGAGTCATGTGACCCATGAAGAGGCACTTAGCTTATGAGGGTCTTGAGCAATTCTCTAGGACTTACACACTCAGCTGTAGCTGGGTTTCCATCAGCATTAGTGGAAAGGGTTTCCACACAGGAAGTTACTCAAACTGACAAAATCATGGATTTACATATTGGAATTCATAGAATCATTAACTTAGAACTAGAAGCGGTTTTAATGTCCTTATCCCCTGAGTTGTTTGTGCTTTCTTTCTCTGAGACCCTTGAAATCACTCTGTGCTTACTTTAGATATATTTGGTATTTGTTTGTTTGTTTATAAGCCCCCCCTTCATGAATGCCCCCCAACCCCAAGTTCCTCGAGGTCAGAAACGGATTCATTTTTTTAGTTGTATGGCCACATCCTACTCCAGAGGCTTGAACATAAAAAGTACTTAATAAACCCTTGTTTCATTAAATTTAAACCAAGGCCCTTCACTTTGAGGATAGGACTTGGTTTCCCCATCATTTGTCTGAGTATTTTGCATGTAGTAGGTCTTTAATTATTAAATTGAGTTTAAATTGTTGGAAGGCAATGGGCACATAGGTACAAACTCCTTATCATTTTCTTTTTGTCTCTTGTTCACAGGGAATCTAGGAAAGCCTTCTGTACCAGAACCCAAAAGGGATCCTGGCCAAACTCAACCACCCAGGTAAGGAAAATGGAAGATGTGGGAAGACAACACGGTCTAATTAATGGAAATAGTCTAAGGGTGGCAATCAGCAGATCTGAGTTCTCCTTCCAATTCTATCACCATTTTTGATTCACTAGATATTTAGTGTCTTTGTTTTTCTAATACTGATGGGTTTTCTGGAGCCATCAGTACAATTTAAAAAACATTTAGTATCTGCCTAATATAGTAATTAGGGGCAGCAAGGTGACACAGTGGATAGAGTACTGGGCCTGGAATCAGGAAGACTCATTTTTGTGAGTTAAAATTTAGTCTCAGATACTTGCTATCTGTGTGACCCTAAGCAAGTCATTTAACTTGGCTTGGCTCAGTTTCCTCATCTGTAAAATAAGCTGGAGAAGGAAATGATAAATATTTTTGCCAAGAAAACCCCAAATGGAGTCACAGAGAGTTGGACACAACTGAGAAATGACTGAACAGTATGAGCAGAGCACTGTACGAAAGATACAAAGTTTAGAGAAGACATTGTCTCTACCCTGAGGGAACTTATAAATCCATTAGGGCAATATGGCAAACATAAGAATAACTGCAACACACAATATTACTTGATACGTACGTAAGAGATGTGAAAATAAAATGTGATGTGAGATCCCAGGGGAGAAAAATCATGATCAATCTGTAGTGTTCAGGGAAAGCTTCATAAAGGAGGAGGATGCGTTTTAAAAGATGGCTATGAATTCCAGTAGTCGGAAGTAAGGAAGGGAATTCTAGGCTTAAGGAATTGGGTCAAAGACTGCAGGGAAAAAGGAAAGCAAAATGTATGTGGTGGGGAAGAAAGTAGAGCAATTCTGCTGTCAGAAAAAGTATTTGAAAGGGTACTTTGAGAGAGAAGGATAAAAAAGCAAGATGGCACCAGCTTATGGAAAGCCTTGAATGCTAAACCAAGACATTGGAACTTTGCTCGGTAGATCATAGTGGACCAGCTTAGGGTTTTGAGCAGAAGCATAACATGACCAGGACCATAAAGAAACTTGGTTCGTCAGTAACTACAGCAATAACAATGATAGTGAGCATTTACATAGGTGCTTTAAGATTTATAAAATGCTTTCAAATGTTATCTCATTTGATCCTCACAATGTCCCTGAGGTTAGCAGCTATTATCAAATGAGATAGCTAGGTAATATAGTGGATAGAGAACTGGACCAGGAAGAGCCAGGAAAACCTGAGTTCAAATTTGACCTCAGACACTTGCTAGTTGTGTGACCCTGGGCAAGTTTCTTAATCTCTGCCTCAGTTTCCTTATCTGTAAAATGTGGATAATAGCACCTACCTCCCAGGATTGTTGTGACCATAAAATCAATCAATAAACATTTGTTAAGCACCTACTAATTGCCAGCCACCGTGCTAAAGAAGGGGCGGGGGGGGGGGAAGACGTAAAAGACAATCCCTTTCTTCAAAGAGCTCATAATTTAATGGGGAAAACAACAAGGAAACAAATGTATACAAACAAGCTATATACAAGATAAATGGGAAATAATTAGAAGAGACAAGGTACTAGAATTAAGAAGCATTGGGATGGGGCTTCCCATAGAAGAATGGCTTTTAGTTGGGACTCAAAAGAGGCCAGGGAAACCAGTAGGTACAGCTGAAGAGAGGGAGTATCTCAGGAATGGGGGACAGCTGTGGAAAATGCGCAGGGACGAGAGATAGAGTGTTTTGTTTATGAGGAAGATAGTGTCACTGGATGGAAAAGTATGTGGAGGGGGTTAAAAGGTGAGAAGACTGGAAATATAGGAGGGGGCTGCTGGGTTATGAAGGACTTTGAACATCAAACAGGATTTTGTATTTGAACTTGAATGCTATAGGAAGCCACTGGAGTTTATTGAGTAGAGGGGTGACACGGTTGGACCTGTGCTTTAGGAAAATCACTTTGGTTGCTGAGTGGAGGAAGGGTTGGAGTGGAGGAGAAGGGTTGGAGTGAGGAGAGGGAGAGACTTGAGGCAGGCTGACCCACCAGCAGGCTATTGTAATAGTCCAGGTGTGAGGTGATGAGGGTCTGCACTAGAGTGATGGGTGTGTCAGAGGAGAGGAAGGAGATTATGTTCAAGAGTTCCTGCAAAGGTGAAATTGACAGGTCTTGGCAACAGATTGGATATGGGGGGTGAGAGATAGTGAGGAGTCAAGGATGGAAGCCTAGGTTGTAAGCCTAAGTGCCTGGAAAAGAGGGTGCTGCCCTGCAGAGTAATAAGAAAGGTAAGAGAAGCGAAGGGTTTAAGTGGAAAGATAATGGGCTCCATTATGGACATGTTGAGTTTATTTGTAAAGCGCTTTGCAAATCTTAACATGCTTATTTCTATTACCCTTTTTAGAATTGAGGAAGCAAGTTGAGAAAGGTTAAGTGACTTGCCCAAAGTATCTGAGACAGGATTCAAACTCAGATGTTTCTGATTTTAAGTTCAGCAGTCTATCCCACTAGTTGCCTACAATATGAAGGATGGGTAGGAGAAGAGACAGAGGAGTTAGAAAAGTCTCTCTGAGTTGGAAGGGATTTCAGAGACATTTAGTCCAACTCATACCTGTACAAGATCTATAGCATAACCAGCAATTAGTCATTCATCCTTTTCTTGAAGACTTACAATGATGAGGAAGGAAACAAGCATTAATTAAAGCCCACCTACTACATGGCAAGCACTGTGCTAAGTGCTTTACATAGATTATCTCGTCTGATACTGGCAACAAACTTGAGATGTAGGTACTATTATGATTCCCATTTTACAGATGAGGAAACTAAGGCAAACAGGTTAAATGGCTTGCCGAGGACCACCCAGTTACTTAGTGTCAGAGGCCTGAATTGAATTTGGGTCTTCCTGACTCCAGTTGCAGTTCTCTCTTCATTGAGTCACCTCACAGGCTCTGCCTCCTAAGAAGCACATTTCACTTTGGATCACTATAATTTATTAGAAGAATTATTAGAAGAAGCTTTCCCTAACCTCTACCTAAAATCTGCTTCTTTGCCACTTCCACCTATCACTCCTAGTCCTGTCCTCTGTCTAATCCCTCTTACATATGACAGGCTTTCAAATACTTGAAGATAGCTATCACATATCCTCCCCAAGTCTTATCTTGTCCAGGCCAAGCATCGCTTCAGCCAACCTGTGATATGATGGTATGGTATAGACTGAGGGCCTTTTCCATCCTGGTTGCACTCTTGGGGACACTCGTCAGTTTAATCAATGTCATTTCTAAAATGAATTGTTTAGAACTTAACACAATATCCCAGATATAGTCAGCCCAGGGCAAGGTACACCAGGGACAATACCTCCTTATTATAGAAACTGTGTTATCTCTCTTGTAATGACAGTAAGATGGCATTAGCTTTGTTTGTTTATTTGTTTTGTTTTCAGCTGCTTAAATTATTCCTAACTTACATACTTGCACTCCACAAATATTCCCAAATCTTTTTTCAGATGATTTCCTAGTCATGTCTACTCCATCATATACTTGTGAAATTGATTTTTTGAACCTGACCTAAGTATTTACATTTGTTCCTGTTATATTTCATTCTGTTAGATTTATGTTAATGTTCTAGACAATCTGGACCTTTTAGATCCTGACTCTGTCATTTAAAGTGTTAGCTATTTCTCCTCATTTTGTGTCATATACAGGTTTGATAAAGGTGACATTGATATCTTTAAGCCATTGGTAAATATTCAGTGGCAGCTAGGTGGCGCAGTGGGTGGAGCACTAGGCCTGGAAGTCAGGGAGACTCATCTTCTTGAGTTCAAATCTGGCCTCAGACATTTACTAGCTGTGTGACCCTGGGAAAGTCACTTAATCATGTTTGCTTTAGTTCCTCATCTGTAAAATGATCTGGAGAAGAAAACGGCAAATTACTCCAGTATTTTTTCCAAGAAAATCCCAAATAGGATCATGAAGAGTTAGACATGACTTAATCTACTGAACAACAAATGTTCAGTGGTACAGGGTCAAGCACAGATCTTTGGAGCATGCTACTAAAAGACTTCTTCCTAAATTGTCATTGAACTGTTGACTGACTACTCTTTGAATATGGCCATGCAGTCAATTTGAAATCTATCTCACTGGCATATGTAGCTCATACCTTCCAATCTGCTGATAAGAATAGCATGAGTGATTTTGTCAAATACTTTGATTATGTAGCACTCTGTCTGGACTCACATGCCCAACTTTCACTCCTACTGGCAGTTTGGGTGGCTGAGTTCTATTCTCCTCAAGGTAGTAGAGATGGAGGAGATGGAGTTTCCAGTACTATAACTCATTAACTGTTCCCCACCTCCCATTTGGTAGGCTCACTTATCATCGACCAACCAGTATAACTCTATTAGCTTCTGGAAAAAAAAGATATTTACTTAAAAGTATAGCAATATTTACTAAATACTGACCCTCCCACCCCCTCCCCCAGCCTGGAACCGCTCTTCCTTTGTACACACAAAGTTACTGTGGAGAATAGGTTTAAACTTAAAATGCAGTGAGAGATAGTCATGTGATTAAGTGTGGTCAAGGGTGACCTCTTGGCTCTTGGTCCCCAGGAACCCTTTTCTCCCTTCATAGAGTCCTAAAGAGGTTCTCTTCCTTAGGTTTAACTCATTGCTGGGCTCTAAGGAGCAGTACCTTGGAAGAGTTGGCCAGCATTTCTTCCCATCATCATGTGTTATAATACCTGAAGCTGCTGCTTTCACTGGGAGTATGCCTTTCTACTTCCATTTTCAGGTACTTCCTTTGTCATTGGCTACTACCACTCCAGTGGACTCTGTTATTGAATCAGGTTGCCAGTGAGAATTCTGATGACTTTGTTGAATTTCTTCATTTCATGAGTTACCAGGCACTCCTATCCCAGGATAATTCTTCACCTAAGATCAGGAAACAATAAACACTTAAAACAAAACAAATCTCTCTTTGACCATTGTCCTTGACTGCACAGCATAGGTTCCATGTGGTCAGGGACAGTGGGGGACACAGTAGCCAACTTCTTTCTTCAACCTAGTGGCTCACAGGAGTCCCCATCACTCAGAAGCTACCATGGAGAGTATGAGAGATTGGACACTCAAATGTTTTGTACTCACACTCAATTTTGTCTTAATCTTTCCTGAGTTAGGGGTCCTTATAGCTGAAAAGTTATAAAGCTATAATGTTTTACCTATGGCCAAAACAAATTTCCAAAATTCCATGTGTTAGACTGGAATCAGTCAAAGAAGATCTGCACATACTCAATGTAACCCATCAGGAAGGGCAAATACAATAATTTCTTCATTAGCCTGTGCCCTAGTTACAATAACATTTATGTTGACTTTATCTGTAACATTACTTTCATCTACAAATCAAAGAACCCTTTCAAAAAATAGAAATATAGTTAGTTTCGCATGACATGTTCTTTGTTAATTGATTCCTTTTCTAGACATTTCTTTTTAACAGTATGTTTTCTGGGCTTACTTTCCTAGCCACGTTGGCTGCAACTTCCTCTCAGGTGTCTAGGAGTGTCCCTGAAGGGTTTGGATGTCTTTGTCTAATGAAGTCAGCTCAGTCTTCCATTTCACTATGGTTCTCTCCCACTGTTAGGTACCGGAGACCATCACCATAGTTCCATTTAACCAATTGACATCAATTAGTTTTTACAAAGGATATTTTCTTTGAAGATATAGCAAGAACAGAAGCATGTTCTCCCTCAACCTCTCAGGGACACATTTTCGCTTATACATTGGTCACATCAAATTCATGTCCAAATGCATCTTTACTGCCAGATGAGACGTCATCTCAGCTACTGCTGCTGTTGTGTTCCAAAGGTGGCTCCTCAGCCCCCAATCTTTAGGGTAGTAGCACTGGGCTGGCTTTAAACCATGGCAGGGCCTTGACTTCCAGATGCCTGGACCTTTGAGTGGCTCACTCTCTTGGCCTTTCAAAATTCACAATGTTACAATAAAGGTTATAATACTCCATATTAAGACAAGAAATAGGTTAAAAATTTCACGCCTTGTAGCATTGTCTCTGACCAGATGCTGTCTATCTAGAAAAAGTCAAAGTGAAGAATTCACACTGGTAGAAGAAAGACTGAGACAGCTTGGCTAGTGCCTTTTAAAGACCTTCCTAGCTAATTATAAAAGGTCTTCCTTATCACTGGTTGTTGTTCAATCATTAATCATGTACAATTCTCTGACCCCTTTTGGGGTTTTCTTGGCAAAGATACTGGAGTGATTTGCCATTTCCTTCTCCAGCTCATTTTGCAGATTAAGAAACCAAGGCAAATAGCGTTAAATGACTTACCTAGGGTCATACAACTAGTAAGTGTCTGAGATCAGATTTGAACTCAGGAAGATGAGTCTTGCCCTCTGTCCACTGCCACACTTGACTGCCCTCACCACTGGTTAGCGGACAGAAGCCAGGTACAGGATTTCTACACATGCTCCAAAGTCTGAATCTCCCAGAAGTAGGCACTTCAGCCTCTTCCACATCAAATGAGATACTATTTGTAAAGCACTTAGCACAATGCCTGACATGTAGCAGGCCCTATATAAATGCTTATTTCCTTCCCCTTCCTCCAACATGGGGCATTGCAGCAGCATTAGCTGCATACTCATGATGAGTGGGATCAGCTGTTATAGAATTTTACCAGGAATAGAAGCTCACTAACCCATGGTTTGCAGACTCCACTTTTTCTTTATTGAAAATCTGGACAACATTTGCCCTTTTTCAGTCCTGTGGTGCCTCTTCTGTTTGTGCAATTTTTCAAAGGCTCCTGACTGTGATTCAGCAGTCATACCTGCTAGTTCTTTCAGTACCCTGGGATGTTGTTCATCTGGACCCGTTGACATGAACTCATCAAGGGCAACTAGGCATTTTCATACTGTATTTGTTTGTCTTGAATATTATCTCCCAATTAGCCAATCTGTTAGATTTGTTGTTGTTGTTCTTATTGTTGAGTCCTGTCAGACTCTTCCAAACCCCATTTGGGGTTTTCTTCGCAGAGATACTGGAGTGGTTGCTATCTCCTTCTCCAGTTCATTTTACAGGTGAGGAAACTGAGGCAAATGGGATTAAGTGACTTGTCCAGGATCATATAGCTAGTAAGGGTCTGAGGTCATATTTGAACTGAGGAAAACAAATCTTCTTGACTCCAGAACCAGAGCTCTATACATTGTGCCACCTACCTTCCCTTAGGCTTGTTAGTAGTCTTGAAAATTGTGAACCTTGAAATAGTGAGGTCCCGTACTAGGGTGATGGCATTGAACATAGAGAAGAAAGGACAGATATGGATGAAATTGGGGTTAGAATCATGCTTTGGTTGTAATTGAGTGGATTTATCAGCTGGAGGGGAGAGAAAAGTTAAAGATTATACCATTGCAGATTGGATGAATGTTATTGACAAAAATAGTCAAGATAATAATAATGATGAATTATTAAATTATCAAAATGACAATTAGAAGATAACAAGCAAATGTGTTAAATTTGATGTTCCATTGATACAACTCAGTGGAGGTACCCTGTAGACAGCTTAGGAAAGTGGTCAGGGCTGGATTTGAGACAGCCGCACGGGAGTGATAGCTAAAGCAATGTCAGTAAGATTGCTAAGGGAGAGACAGTAGAGAAACAGAACAGAAGAGGGCCAAGGGCAGAACCTTGGGGAATATCTGCCTTCAAGGTCAGGAAGAAAATAAGGAGTGAGTGAAGATGACGATGGTTGGAGTGGTAGGAGAACCACAAGACAATAATAGTATCTCATAAAGGAGGAGTTCATATACAGAAACAAAGGGGGTTTTTAATAGTGCTTTAGAGTTTGAGGAGGATAAAGATTAAAAGAAAGCCACTGGATTTGGAGATTATGAGAAAACAATTTCAGTATAATAGTATGAATAGAAGTAAAAGGTTTGAAGAGGAAGTAAGTAGTGTGGAAATGAGGCATGGGTCTAGATCAGAGATGCTTAACTTTGACTTTTAAAACAATTTGATAACTCTATTTTAATATGATTGGTTTCCTGCATGTTTCATTTTATGCTTTTAAAAACATTTGGAGAAGGGATCCTTATGCAATTCACCAGAGTGCCAAAGGGGTCCATGACAACAAAAAAAAAGCTTAAGATCTCTTGGTTCTGGACAAATTTTTTGAGAAATTTGACCTGAGCATATTTGTGGTGAGATGAGAAAGAGCCATTAGAGAGAGGAGAAATTAAATATGCATGAAAGAGAATGGTGTGAAGTATGGTGGCAAATGGGATCAAAGGCACAGTTATGGGTTGGTTAGCTTTAGTGTGAATATGGATACTTCATCTGAGAAAAAGAATGAAAAAGAATGGATGATGTTGAGAAATTTTCAAGAGGAGAGGATTGACAACACACATTAAATGACCTTATTGAAATAAGAGACTGAGTCATCTGCCCTAAGAGTGAGGGTGATAGGTTAATTTGGGGGCTAGAGGAGAAAGGGAAAGGTTTGGAACTATCACTGTGGAGAATTAGAGAGGCAGTCAATAAGAGTACTCTCTCACTGTGAGTCATGTGATATGCATTTGTAAAATGGCCAGACATAGAACGGAATGAAGAGAATTGAGCCAGAGAAGGATTTATCCTATAAGGTTGGCTTTGCTTAAAAACAAACAAAAAAACAAACATCATTGTCTGTCCAACTGAACAACTACCTCCTGATGAATTTTGCTCTCTTCCCAAAGGTTGGTCTTAAACCTAATGGCTTACATCAGTTTTAAACTACCATGCAAATTCTTACTAGCCCACTGGCCGTTGGTCAATAAGAAGTAAAAAGAAAATGGAAAATGTGTCTCCCAATCTTCATTTCCTTAGATTCTTGGCATTTGATCATTCTCTAAATTAGGACATGGATGAGCTTGGAAAGGGCCAGAAAACCCTCCCAACATTTTGTAGGCCAATTGTTTTGAACTTCTCTTCAAAGCTGATGTAAACTCAGTCCAGGAAAGAATGATATGAGTAACTGCTGGCTTGCTGTTCATTTTAATAGCTGATTTCACTCATATTTTCCACCCACACTATGGCACAAGTCACGTTATGATGGTGTTAATTATTTTTCAGGATCTCTCTGAGTTTTTTGAGCATTGTCGACACCAGCAAAGAAAAGTGAAGCAATAATAAGGTGATTTTGATTTTGTGTAGACAGCCTGTCTAGATTATTTTGGACCTTTCTTAATGGGGGGGGGGGGTAAGGTTTGTTTTTGGTTCTAATCATCCAGATCATTATTCTATTCACCTTTGCCTGCTAAGGCCTAACACTGAAGGAGACTGCGTAATTGGTCAATAAGTACGGATAAGTGTGGTTACCTGGGGAATGAGAGCCACTGTGATTCATTTAGGCTCCAATCCCAACTCTTTCCTAGAATTCCCACCCATCTCTGAGGAATTGTTGGTCTTCTCCAAGCACCATAGCACCTTTTGACCTACTGGCTATGTCTTTGCTCTGAGTGCAGCCTAGCTGAACAGCTGTGGAACTCAAGTCTCTTTCTGAACTCACTGATGACAAAAGCTCATTTTCCTTTCAGTTTGGTTTACTTTAAATCCAATGAGTTGTGGGCTCCTTAGCTCTCCCTCTCTGTGCAGTAGCCCAGAAAAAAAAAAAATCCCAATTCTGCTCCCAGCAGGGTGGCCATTAAGCTCTGCTGGTCTACACCTGTTTGCATTCATCAGGTTTATTTCTTCAGTGTAAGTCAACCTGATGCAGCTTTTACATTTTGAGTTTTTAACCTGGACTTGAGAACAGCCAAGATGGCTGAAGGGCGACAGCTTTGGTCTGCCCATCCCTCTGCTCACCCCTGAAATTAATGCGATGCTTATCCGGGCACAGAGGAACAGACAGCAAGATACTTAATGTAAATTCAGCCAGCAGGCTCGTGCTGCTTCACAAAATATTGATTAGGTGTCTGATTTGCTCTCCCCTGACAGTGGGCCGTAAGGAACGAACCAATGAGGTGGGCTCAGCGCCAGCTTGTCACGGTCATTCGATGAGACCAGGCAACCAATAGGGAGATGCCACCTTTTGATTGGGTGAGAGGGAAGTGGGGGGGGGGGGGCGGGGGAAGCTGTCTTAGCAACAGCAGAGAATGTCCTACTCCACACACACACACACACACACACACACACACACACACACACACACACACACTCTCCATGTTCAGTACCCGCTGCCAATGAAAAGTTGCTGCTTATGTCTCTTAATGCCTTTATTTTTTGCCAAAAACAACTTTCCAAAGGACCACTCTCTTAACAGATCACACTGCTTACCTGTTCAATCAGCCCCTAATCTCTTTTTTAATGGAAAGAAGGGGCAAAAATTCCATCTCCCAGCCTCCACCTCTTTTGTCCCCTGATAACACCTATCTTATTAAAAAGAAATTTTAATCTCCAGGTAAATGGTCCCAGCTTTGTTCACAGGGTGCTGGTTGCTGGCCTTTCTGACCCAACATGTAGAAGAGTCTGGAGAAGGGGGTGGGGAGAAGGAGGAAGAGTCTAGCTGTTTCTTTTGCTTCCAGAGAGAGGACCGCAGATGGGATTTCACCGAGATTGAGCAGGCTTCAGTATTACTGTTGTTTTTCTGCTCGTGTTCCCTCACATTGTCACACGGCCTTCACATACAGTACCCCGGTCGACTTCCTGTTTCCAGAGCGACATTTGGCAATTCCTTTCTTAGACACAAGCATTTCCAGCATCAGATTACTTTCATTTGAAAGGCTTCCCTCCTTCGGCTTCCTCTGAGATTTTAATGTTTCCTGCGTAGGGATTGAAGAATAGGGGTAGCTTTGGGCTCAGTTTGGCTCCCATGATCAGAGTGGTCATTTCTCTTACCCTTTAAGTAGGTGTTTTATCTCGACTACTATTCTACTTGCAGGTAGCCAAGAATACCAAACATTGCTACTAGGTTTCTCTAACATTCTTCAGATAGCTAAGATAATGTCATAACTTCCTTTGGCTGGGTGGGGGAACCATTGTGCCGAAGTAATCCTTATCCTGAGGAACACAGGGCCATTTTTTAACCTGGAGAAGGGAAGGCAGAGCGATGATGTTGTAGGAATCTTTTGGTTCACAAAAGGCTATTTTGTAGGAAATCGTTAGATGCACTCATTCTTTTTTATATTTCCTGGTGTCAGAATGAGGGGAAATGGTCTGCAATAAGAAGGATTTAAATTAGATTCAAAGAAGAACTTCCTAAGTCTTGGGTTACATAATGGACCATCGGTAAGAATGTGGAATGTCTTGTCTTACGGATTTAAAATAATTTTTTAAAGCACTCATCTATTGGAGTTTTGTTTAGCTACATTCTCCTGTGGCTGGGACAGAAGAAAAAATCATAGACACCCTCTGACCCTAAGATTCTCTTGTACAGAAGATAGTGGATATTATGAATCTGGTAGTTAAGTGATCAAAGAATATTTACAGAGCACTAACTTAGTACCTACCACTAGACTAGGTATTATGGAAGTGACAAAAGATGGATGAGATATTGTGTCTAACTAGAAGAAATTTTTAGTTGAGCTCACTGGAGACAAAACATACACAATGCACACACCCAGGAAAAATAGAGAATAAGACAGAATGAGAGTTAATTTTGTGAGGCAGATGATACATGCCACATGAGTTAGAAAAGAGAAATAATGGAGTACAAATGGAGATGGAGTTATTCAGTGGAGATAGGATTAGCCTGGGAATTAGAGCACCTGATTTTGAGTTTCCATCTCTATCCTTAGCTAGCTGTGTGACCGTAAGCAAGTAACTGGACCTCCTTGGCTCTCACTATCATATTATAACAGGATTTAGAGCCGGAAGGGACCTCACAGCCATCTGGTCCAGTTTATATCTGAAAGGAATCTTCTGTCCTCTCATTATAACATATTGAACAACTGGTCATCTAGCCTTTGCTTGAAGATGTATAAGGAGAGGAAACCCACAGGATTCAATATTTAGAGTTAGGACGGAACTGAATAGTCATTGAGACCAACCTCTTCATTGCACAGATAGGGAAATGCAGGCTTAGGACCAGAGTCCCATAGCATTGCAGTCATGGGGGCAGCCAGAGAAAATGCATATGGAATAGGGAGATTAGTGTCTTGTGCAAGCAACAGCAATGAGGCTAGTGTCACTGGATTGTAGAGTATGTGGAGGAGGGGTAAGGTATAAGAAGATTGAAAAGGGGCTAGGTTATGAAGGGCTTTAAAAACCAAACAGAGGATTTTATATTTGATCCTGGCGATGATAAGGAGCCACTGGAATTTATTGAATAGTGGGGTGACGTATTCAGACTTGGAGTTCAAGAAGATCACTTTGATAGCTGAGTAGAAAATAAAATGCAAACTCTAGCCTTCCAGTCTTATTGCATACCGTTCTATCTCCTGTCTCTGTTCATTGACACTGGAACACCCCATTTCGGGGGAATGTACTCCTTCCTCAAATCTGCTTTTCATAATCCTTATCTTCATTAAGCTACCTTATCTTCAACTTAGCAACCATCTTCCTTTCCCTGTTCCCTTTCTTCCACAATCCCCACCTTTCAATCTGCTAACCAGTTGAGTGAGGGTGAGATCTCCCTCCTCAAATTTTCCTAGACCATCTTATCCTGATCTTTCCTTTGTATCCATTCATGCCTATCTTTTATTAGAGTTAGCTATGTGTATGTTGCGCTCAGTACTAGGAGGCACAGTGGCTAGAGCTCTGGACCTGGAGACGGAAACACAGCAAGTTCTAATCTAGTCTTAGACATGTATTAGTTGTGTGACCTGGGCAAGTCACTGAATCGCTGCCTCATCTATAAAATGGGGATAATATTAGTACCTACCTTGTGGGATTATTGTGAGCATAAAATGAGACAATACTTGTAAAGTGCTTTGCAAACCTCAAAATGCTATATAAATGCTTATTATTATCATGAATAATTATTTTATCATAATATAATATGTTATGATAATCATATAATAATAATTGTTACTACTATTCCTTCCTCAGTAGAATGTAAGCTCCCTGAGGGCAGGAATTACTTTGTTTTTGTCTTTGTAACCCCGAAGTATGTGGGGGTTCTAGCAAAGTGCTTGACACATAATAGGTGCTTGTTAATTTCAAATTTCAAAGAATAATCTTTTCTGAAAATACAATAATATTGAATATGATGCCCCCCCCAGCATGCATATCCCAAGAAGAATAGTGCTTAGGGATTGTATGTTATAATATGACCAGATGATTTTTAAAAATATAATCATTGGACAAATCAATTGAAGGACAATTGAATCAGTCAAACAAGTCTGTTTAGGAGTGGCTAGGTATTCAATAAAATTAAACTGGGGCTATTTGGAGGCTTCTAGAGAATGACCCTTAGTGTCATCTGATCTAGCTTTCCTTTCTCTCTGTAGACTATGTTACAGCTCATTAACATTCTTACTTTTATCTCCCTATTTACATGCTGAGAATAGACACAGATTTGGTAAGGTCTACACCTGTCAGGATGGAGGGACAATAATAGAACCACCATTGGGGACTAATAGACATTGGTTTTAGGAGCAGGTCCAATAAGGTCTAGGTCAGGAAGCCAGTAGCTGCAGAATCAGGGAATTTAGTCAGCTGTCATCCCTTCTTAATTAAAAATAGCCCAGTGTCTCTTGCATTCCCTTATTCTGTGCTAGTTTCCCCGTAATCTCTTTTTCTCTACTTACCCAATCCTTTCCCACTTTCCAAACCTGTGTAAAGATATTCTCCCTCTACAAATGGGTCAGACTGTTTGCATGTTTAAGCCATGGGGAATTTGATTCAATTCGGTTCAACAAACCTTTCTTAAGCACCTACTATGTACAAGACACTGTGGTAGGTGCCTAGGATCCAAAGGTAAAATTGAAAGAGTTTACATTCTAATGGGTAGATTCCATGCATACACAGGTAAGTCAGTAGCAACTGTTAGGAGAGAGAGATCACTAACAGCCAGATGGCTCAAGAAAGGCTTGTTGCTCTTGAGTGAAGCCTTCAAAGATGCTAAAGATTTGAAGTGTATAGAACAGCCTGTGTAAAGGCCCAGAGACGGAGGCATTGTTGAATTTGAGAACAGCTCATAAGCCAAGTTGGTTGGAATGTACAAAGTGAAGTAATGTAAAATGTTTGAAAAGGTAGGTGGGAATCAAATTGTGGAGGACTTTCCATGCCAACCAGGCTGAGGAGTTTGTGTTTTGTCTTAGAGACCATAGGGAGCTACTGAAGATTTTTGAGCAAGGGAGTATCCTGTATGTTAAGAATGTTCATTTGGTAGCTTTGTGGAGGATAGATTAGAAAAAGGAAGAACAATTAGGAGGCTATTATAGTAGTCCAGGTGAGAAATAATGAGGTTCTAAAGAGTGAATGGAGAGTAAATAGAGGGAAGGGGATAGATCTGAGAGGAGTGGCATAAATTCAATTCAATTCACTTAAATAAATATGGCAAAATACTGTTTTAAAAATATTCATTCAGTAAACATTTCTACATTGGCTTTGAGGTTTTGCAAAAAACTTTAACATAGATTAACTCACTTGATTGTCACAACAATCCTGTCAGATGGTGGCTATTATTTTAATTCCCAATTTATAGATGAGAAAACTGAGGCTGAGAAAAGTTAAGTGACTTGCCCAGAGTCACTTATTCTACTAAGTGTCTGAGGCAGGATTTGAAAACAATCCTTTCTTATTGCCAACCCTAGCTCTCAACCCACTATACCACACTGCTTCCCTTGCATTTTTTTTTTACTTACTCCCTTAAACTTACCTCTTGCATAGCATAAATGTTGAATGAAACCCCTCCATAATGCTAGTGTTGGGGGACAGGGATAAGACCAATAGGTTGTAGACTTATTTGGTTATATTAGAATAGCTGACATTTATACAGTATTTTGAAGTAAGCAAAGGCTTCTAACAACCCATGTTATAGATAAAGAAATTGATATTCAGAGGGAATATGCCCATGGTCAAACGGGCAATATAAGTAGGAGAGCCAGGCTTCAAAGCTATGTCTTTTGACTCCAAGACCAAGGCTCTCTGGACTATATCCTGCTGCTTTCAATCACCTTACCTGGTCATATGCCAACTATAAAAGAGTCAAAAAAAAAAAAGAGTCAAGTTTTAGTCGCCAGGTATGTAGTTATTTAGGGAGATATGATTTGACCCACAGTATATCGACTTGAACCATGTTATTAGTTTGGTTGAAAGAGCAATAGACTAGGAATCTGGAGACTTGGTTTCTCGTTTTTGTTCTCTTATAAAGGATTGACAGTCATTCACCTCTGAGTTTTGCTTTCCACCTGACATCTATGGTTGCTGTTCTAACATGGTTCCTTGCCTCAGTACTTATAAGAATTCATGACTTCATTGATGTGGGACCTTTCTCTCCTCTGAGGGAGAGTAGAGCCCTGCCATGCCTTAGTAGGCAGTCATCATGAGCTGCTGTAGCCAAAAAGCCATCATCACCTGGTAGGTAGCCTTCTGCTGATGGGTCTCTCTGAACTAATCACGGCTGGTTCTTGGATAACAGATACTCCGCCAATACTTGAAGCCTGTCCAGCCCTGGGTAGGACCTGCCAGGGCTTGAATTCTATGGACATAACCTACCCAGAATAGCCTCTGTTCCATAGTGAGGAATCAGAGGAGGACTTTGGTGGAGGACAACATGATTATAACAATCTCATTTTTTAAATTAACAATTAAGCTACTAATGAACCATTATTAAAACATTATTAATTATTTCAATTAATAATTTAATGTATGTTTTGGTGCCTCGTGGAACACACAGCATAGTTCCTACTCTGCTTAGGTTGTATGACCTACAAATTACAGGCTCAGGACATACCCCAATAGGCAACAACTAAGTAAACTTCTGCTATCAACAGCTAGGTGAGGCAGTTAGCAGATGTGCTGGATAGAGAGCTGGGCCTAGAGTCAGAAAGAACTGAATTCAAATCCGGCCTCAGATATGTACTAGCTCTGTGACCTTGGGCAAGTCACTTAACCTTAGGTTACCTCAGTTTCCTCAGCTGTAAAAAATGAGGATGATATAGTACCTGCCTCCCAGGGTGATTGTGAAGATCAAATGAGATAATTGTTGTAAAGCCCTTACCACAGTGCCTGGCACATAGTAAAGGCTATGTAAATATTAGCTGTGGTTATCATCATCATCATCATCATCATCCCTGCACCTATGTGGACTAGACCTTTTTATGGAGCCGTTTAGACCGACTTGATCCCTGCTCTCTGGTTACTTGCAGTCTAAATTAGGATCACAAATCGAAAGTTGGAAGAGACCTCTAATTTTATTGATAAAATCACTGAGGACTAGAAAAGAAAAGTGACTGGGCCCATGGGTAGGAAGTGGAAGATGCATGAGTTTACTACAGGGTCTGTGACTCCAAGTTCACCTCCAACATAGAAATAGACAATAGACAAGTGGTTGAATATAAAAATAAAAGCATATACCAAGTACAGAATTAAATGTTGGACAAACACATAAGTAGGTATGATGAAACATTTCCATACATGACAAGGGCTTGGAGGTAGAGATGTTGGAATTCTAATCTCAGGGTCAAATAGGCTTCTCTTATAGTAAAGTTTATTATTTCTGATTTTTTAACACTTTGATTGATCAGACTAAAAGGCAACTTCATGACTATTAAATTACAGTGTTTGTTTACTGGTTACATAGTCATCCTTGAATCTTTTTGAATTTTTGGAATGGCCTTGTTATCTAGTTTCCCTTTGGAGTCCCTTGAGCTTGACTGTGGAGTCCTTCACTCAAGTTTATCTTCACAAACAAACAATGCAGAATATAAGATCTCCAGGATACACACACACATACACCCACACACACACACACACATACACAAAGAGAAAGAGAGAGAGAGAGAGAGAGAGAGTTGAGTGTGTTGTTTTGGGGAAGTCAGGGTTTACCTCTCAAACTAGACATTCTACTTGGTGAAGCAGGAATCATCCGCTCATGTGTTTAGTGTGTGTCTAGTTTTTCTATTGATTGCTTAGTGACTCCTAAAGATCATACCTCAAAATGAAATCATTGAAATTTGATCTCATTGGTATCACTGAGAGTAGGATAAAACCCATGAGTGGATGAGCTATGGCTCTGGATGGGTATATTTTATTTAAAAGAAATGTGATAGTTAAAAAGGGTGAGGGAAGGGGTGAGGTAGCATTGCATTTTAAGAAGGTATGCTCATGTCAGGAAATCTAGGGACCAAATGGGGTATATGTGACACAGAGTGTTTGGTCAAAAGAAGGAGAAACAGAAGCCTGGCACAGAGACATTGTAGAGTAGTGATGAGGCATTTCAATTATCTAGACATTTGTTGGAGCCCTCTGCCAAAAACTCAGTAACTCTTGACTTAGTGGTAATTTAATCTTTCAAAAGATGGAAGAATGAATGGGGGGGAAATTCAATTCTGGATCTGATTCCCACTAACAGGGAGGGACTACTTACTAGTATGGAAATGATGGGAACCTTGTAGAGATGTGACCACTACGTCCTAGAATTTGTGATAGAGAAGCAGGCAAACAACAAACATTTTTTTAAACTCCAAGAGACTGAAAAATCAGGGTTAATGAATGGGGATGAGAAAACATAACTGAGTCAGCAGTGAAGCCCAAAAAGAATTGAAGACAATGTCTGGCCCTAGTGCTGTCCTTAAAAGGGATCTTATGACAGTCAATTAGAGGAAGGGTCTGAAGAGACAGAGTGTAATTCCAAAGTGTGAGAAGGCTAGGGGCATGAGTAGGTTACTGATAATGTGCCTTAGATTTCGCTAGGTAGGGAAAGAATATTTCAAATGGTTCATCAAATTTCCGGATGACATGAAACTGAGAGGGACAGCTGGCATACTGTATGACAGAGTCAGAATCCAAATGGACCTTTTCAGGACTACAGCATTCGGTTGAATCTCATAAGTTGAAATTCAATAGATAGGAGTGTCTTGCATTTGGCTTCAAAAAATTCTACTTCACATGTATGAGATGAAGGAAGCATGGATAGATAGCAGTTGTTCTGAAAAAGATCTGGGGGTTTTAGCAAACTGTCATCTCCATTTGAATCAGCAGTGTGATGTGACAGTCAAAAAGCTAATGTAATTTTGGGCTGCATTAGGAGAGTCATAACTTCCAAGAATAAGGAAGTGCTAGTACTACAGGACTCTGTCTTCATTATACTTCATTTGTAGTATTGTGTTCAGTTTGGGGTACCATGAAAGATATTACCAAGAAAGCTAAGGATATATGTACTACTACTACTACTACTACTAGCACTACTACAACTACTACTATCACTACCACTACCACCACCACCACCACCACCACTACCACCACTACTATTGTTGTTACTACTACTACTATCACCATCCCCCACCATCACCACTACTGCAACCACCACTACCATTACTGTTGTTACTACTACTATATAAAAACTAGAATTTGTATAGTACTTGAAGATTTCTAAAGCACCTTATGAATACTATCTTATTTGATCATCTCAACAACTCTGTGAGGTAAGGTGATTTGCCCAGGGTCATTCAACTAATAAGTGCCTGAAGTAGAATTGGAATTCTAGTCTTCCTGACTGCAAGTCCAGTACTCTTGCCCACTGTACCACCTAGCTGCCTCCATATGCCAGGATCAAGTGAAAAAAGTGAAATATATGTAGTCTGGAGAAGAGAAGACCATGGAGGAATGATAGTTTCAAGTACATGAGAGACCCTCAGGTTGAGGAGACATTAAACATTTTCTGTTTGGCCTGATCTTCACACACATTCAAGGAAGTCTAGGAAATGTCAAAATCCAATACAAGGAAACATGGAGCTCACACGACAGTAAAGCAAGCCAACTTTATGGGGATGGGTGATATTCACAAAATGAAGTCAGTGAGAATGATGGAAATAGGTCCACTGGGACCCCAGAGGGAATGGGCGCCCTCTCCCAAACCAGTCAAGTCTTGTGGGTTTTTATGGGTTTCTTATTTGTGTCTAGCAGGCCCGGGGCAAGAGTAAGAATCCTGAACCTAAAGACTGTTGCCATTTTATGCGTGTGGTGGGGAGGAAAGGCTCCTGGGTAATTGGAGGCTAATTGATATTCAAACCCCTCACTTCCAGGAAAAAGGACATTAGATTGTTACTCCTGGTTTTACTCTGACAAGGTCACTGAGTTTCTTTGAGGCTTCTTCATTTAGCAGGTTGGGGAGGCTACCATATTCTTTACAGGCTCCAGGATAGCAGAACCTGGAGGAATGGGTGGAAGTTAAAAAGAACCCAATTTCAACTTGACATCATGAAAAATTTCCTTATAGTTAAAGCTGTCCAGAAGTGAAATGGACTGGCTTAAAAACTGGAGGATACCTCCTCCTTGGAGGTCTTCATGCAGAGACTGGATGACCACTTGTGGGATGTTATAATGAAGACCCTTTTTGTATAAGGGTTGAACTGGACAGCTACTGGAGGTCCTTCTAATTTTCAAATTCTATGTTTATGTGAATTCTTAGCCTTTGAACACAGGCTCAAGTCAGCTTTGATAATAGAGACAGAAAACTGACCAGATCAAACCCATAAATTTTTTTAACCTATCTTTTCCATCCCCACAGGTAAGTAACAAGTAGAACAAAAAGAAATCATTATCTTTCCTTCTCATCTTATAGTAATTTTTTAGATGCAACTATGGGAAAATGGCTGTTTTCTTTGTAAGGTTCATGGAAATAGTCTTGATAGAGAGGCATTAGATTTCCTGGCAAGTCACACTTTGTGTTGGTATCTTTTTCAACTCCCTGCTCTGATCTCAACTACATTTATTTGAAGAGGCATTTTGGTGTATGCAAGTAGAAAGATTAGTCAATTTGGAATCAGAGGACTTAGATTTGAACCCTAACTCTTATACCTTTATTAACTTTGTCCTTTGGCCTGAAGTCAGGAAGACTCATCTTCCTGAGTTCAAATCTGGCCTCAGACACTCACTAGCTGTGTGACCCTGGGCAAGTCACTTAACCCTGTTTGCCTCAGTTTCCTCATCTGTAAAATGAGCTGGAGAAGGACATGGCAAAGCACTATAGTATCTTTGTCAAGAAAACCTCAAATGGGGTTATGAAGAGTTGGGACATGACTGAACAGCAACACTACTACTACTAACCTTGTCTCAATTGGCTTCCCCTCTCCGGGCCTTAGTTTTCTCCAATGTAAAATGAGAAGGTTTGATTAGACAAGTGATGTGGCCTCTTTCAGTTCTCTGTCCCATGATCTCCTTGGTACGTGTCTTCTCCTTAATTCTCTTTAATTTTCCTCCTTAAAAAAGCTGGTTGATGGAACATTGACAAACCTTGATCAATACTCATTTCTCCTTCACAGAACAGTGCCGGAGTTCAAAAGTCAGAGCCAAAGCTGAAGATGCTCATGTCGCATGCCAAACCTCTAAGGTGGCCAAAGCAAATTCTGCCCAACATTGTTGGCTGCCTCCCCATGTTTTTATTTTGCCACTGCTCCCTGACATTCCAGCAAGGCTTTAGAATGTTCAAAGCCCTTTCCCAGACATTATCTCTTCTAAATCACAATACAGCCCTCTGAGGGAGGGACCGAAAATAATTGTTATTGCCTTTTTACACATAAGCAAACTGAGGATCAGGGAGGTTAAACGTGGTTTGCCCAAATCTGTATAACTCCTAAGTGATGGGATAGCTGGAAAGAAAAGCAGGTTTGTTTTTTTTTCTGACTCCAAGTCTAAATAACTTTCCACTAAAGCCTGCCATGACTTTGTCAATCTTTCCCGGGCAATGGGAAAAAAAATCTTTAATCACAGAATCCAAAATCTCAGCTTGGCATCTGTCTTCATCCACAAACCCTCGAGGCCCTTCACCTTTACACCAGTGGAGACATTTTCAGATTGTGCAAAACTTTTTGCTCCTTCAAACTAATTAAGCTCTGATGACATCAGCTTTATTTGCAATGCACCTGATTAAGGCCGTGATACTAATTAAACTCTTGAATGATTAGAAATGCAAATTGGCAGCCTTGGGTTCAACCAAAGGCCTGTGTCTGCTAGCTCTGGGACAGTGGAGGGTATAGGTAAAAGTGTCTCAGGAGGAGAGATGCTCTCCATTTCCACCTGCATCCTGGGCAGAAATAATATTGCCTGTTAGGGGCCAAGTCTTATCTACTTAACGTTGATGGTGACTTTGTGCAGAGAAGCACCATCTTCCTCAAACATATGCTACCTTTGCATATGGAAACTGAGCCAAGGTTATGAGGCTTGAGGGGATAAGGGGGACCTCATTCACTTCACATTGCAAGAGTTGGAGCATTAGTCACTGCTGGTGAAAGATGAGGATGGCTGCTTCATGATTGCCTGGTTCTGGCCTGTTTAGGTGATTAAGACATTTTTACCCTCTAGCACTGTCCAGGAAAAGACTTTTGTTTTCAAATGATGGCTCAGAAATCAGAGTTGTTTGAATGAAGAAACCAGGTATGCAGGCAGATCACTGTCTCTCAGCACTTAGCACCATGCTTTGCCCATAATGTGCGCTTTGTAAATGCTTGATGAATCACATAATTCTAGAGTTGGAAGAAACCTTCAGTTCCAAGGGGAAGGAATCATTCCATTTTTCTATGAGTTTCCTTTCTCTTTTGCAGGTACCTGTTCTCCCCTTCCTGCTTCACCTTGTATTTTGTCTTCTGCTATTAGAATGCAAGCTCTGTGAGGGTAAGGACTATTTTGTTTGCTTTTTTTTTTGTATACCCAGTACTCAGCACAGTGCCTTGCATGTAGTAAGCATTTAATAAATGTTTTATCATTTATTTATATCTATCCACCTACCTATCATCTTTATTTTTATATCTATCTTCCTTCTTTCCTTCCTTCCTTCCTTTCTTTTCTTTCTATCTACCATCTTTCTTTTTATATCTATTTGTCTGTCTGTCTGTCTACCTACCTATAATTTTCTTTCTAGATCTGTTTATCTATCTACTTATCATCTTTCTTTTTATGTCTATCTATCTGACTATATATGTCTGTCATTTATTGTCTCTATCATATCTATCTACCTACCTACCTACCTTTCTACCTATCTATCTTTCTATCTATTTCAGGGCCCACTTAGTTGAACTCATACCCAAAAAAGAAGTCCCATCACCACATACCTAGCTTTTGCTTGAAGACCTCCAATAAGGATGAAACCACAGTCTATCAAAGCAATCTGTTCCACTCTGGGGTAGCTCTAATTGTTAGGAAGATATACCTGAAATTGAACCTAAATTTGACTGCTACTTCCATCCGCTGCTCCTTGTTCTGCCAAGCAGAGCCAAGTGGAACAAAATCTAACCTCTCTTCCGAAGGACAGCCTTTCAAGTACTTGGAGACAACTGTTACCTTCATTGAGCTGCCTCTTCTCCAGGCTAAGCATCCACAGCTCCTTCAGTGGAGTCTTATATAGCATGGACTCAAGGCCCTCCAAGTGAATCAGGTTGAACCAAGCCTCAGTTTTCTCATTTACAAAATGATGGGGTTTTACCAATAAGAATTTGACTTAGAAGGAAGATCATCAAATCTGAAGTATGCTTGAGAAATAAGCGCTTCTACTATTGCGTTTTACCATCATTCAAAAGAAGAGGAAACTCCCTACTTCATTTTCACAGGGAAAATTTTCACAGACTTTTGGAGTTAAATGGGCCCTCAGAGGTTGTCTTATCCAACCAGGACCTCAATAGAGAATCTCTAAGTTCCCACTTACCTCCGCCATTCTTGTTCTTGGAATGCCTTTGACTGCCACTCATTTCCCAATGTGCCTTCCAGCCCTGAAATTTTGGGAAGAGTGGAGTGATGCTGAAAACTGACAGAAGCAGGATTGAAGGGAGAGACGTTAAAACATTTAGAACGTTAGGCCAAGTTTAGATTTGACAATTGTTGTTTGTTCAGTCATTTTTCAGTTGTGTCTGACTCTTCGTGACCTCATTTGAGATTTTCTTGGGAGAGAAGTGGTTTGCTACTTCCTTCTCCAGCTCATTTTACAGATGAGGAAACTGAGGCAAACAGGGTTAAGTGACTTGCCCAGGGTCACACAGCTAGTAAGTGTCTGAGGCTAGATTTGAACTCAGGAAGATGAATCTTCCTGACTCTAGGCCTGGCACTCAATGCATTGTACCACTTAACTCCCCCTTATTAATTGACGAATTAATCATATCCTAAAGAGTGAGCTAACTGAGAGTCAGAGGAGTGAGTCGCTCCTCTGTCACTAAAGACACCAAGTCACTGAAGTCACTAAAGACACTAAGTCACTAAAGAGTGAGTAACTGAGAGAGGAATTCCTAAAAGTACAGGACCTACTTCATTTGAATGATGTGTGTGTGGGGTGTGGATTGTGGAAGGTAGGGATTAATGAGTAAAGAGAAAGAAAGAGAGAAGTAGAACAAGGGTGTTTCTTTCAACACTGGTTCCCCTATTTCATTACTACCTTATTACTTTGTCAGCGGTGCATGAAGAACTGGGGAGTGGTCAGTTACCATCCCTATGCCTTCATTGGGGGGTGGAATAGTTCTGGCATTTTTCCATTGCAGACATTTGGTGCTAATTTATGCACATTGGAAATTTTTTTTTGTCGGTGCTCAGATGGGGACCTCCTAGTGGGTGTGCTATCCATGAAGAAATCAAGAAAGCAACTGTGGCTCCAGAGTATGATCCTTCTGAGGTTGGAACCAGAGGCTTGTGTGAGGCGCAGGCTTGGCTTGTAATTTCCAACTCATCTGTTCTCAGAATCCCTGCTGGGGCTCAGGAAGTGTGATGAGCAAAGAGACCACTTTTCCCATGAAAACTGTTGGGTTCATTTTCCACCAGGCTACCCAGTTTTACATTCCAGGCATGTAGGAATATCCCCCCCCCATGGTAATTGGTAGTGTTACACTCCTCTCCCCAAGCTCTATAACCATCTGTACTAGATGAGAATTGGGAAGATTAAAAATAGAAGCACTTTCAATTGGAGAGCAAATACCCTCAAGAGGCCAATTTAAGGCAGGTTTGTGGTAAAGAGGATCATTCTGAGAAGGTCCACAGAATAATCTATAAATTAGCATTTAATAGGCAATGTTTACATCACATCATTTTGGGAGGAGAGAATCATGGACTCTTGGAATCTTGTCGTCATAGTCAGCAAATGGAAATGACTCCTGAAAAAGGTCAATTAGTTAATCTCTGGCCTCCCAGACTTCCTTTGCAAAGTCAATCCCCCCTACCAAAAAAAAAAAGATCGTATCTATTTTCTTGTTAAGAGTCCTCTAGGAAAGAAAAATATTCTATGGTTGCCATCGGTAAGCATGGCTCAGAATACAAAATTAGATGTGATTAATGAATATAGACCCTTAGTCTTTCATACCTGAAGTACTGCAGTAGCCTCCTGACCAGTCTTCTTGCCTTCATTCTCTATGTCCTCAAATCCATCCTTCATATCGCTATTAAACTGACCTTCCCTATTCATAGATTCAATCATGTAACTCCTCTTCTCAAAAATCTTCAGTAGCTTCCTATTGTCTACTAAGTAGATCTCAAACTTCTTTGCCTGGCATTTAAGACTTTTCACAATCTGATAATGCCAGCCTTTCAACTTTTATCTCACAGTAGTCCCTTCTATGCACCTTACACTTACAGTTAAAGTGAGTGAGTCTCTGTCCCCTCATCTCACTCTGTGCTTTCCACTCTTCATGCCTTTTCTCATACCTTTCCCTGTGTCTGCTACGTCCTCTCCCTCTTTTGTCTACTCACCTTCTAGTCAGCCTTTAAAGTCCAGGACTACGTCCTCCAAGGACAACAATGAACAGTGGATGAGTGTTGGAAAGAGACACGTTCAGGATGGATGGAAAGGAGAACTTCCTAATAATTAGAGTTAAAAGCATAATGGCCTGCTTCAAAGGGTAATAGTTTCTCCCTCACTGAAGGTCTATAAGCAAAGACTGGAAGCCCACTCCTGGAGTTGGTGTAGAAGTTTTTGAGGCATGATAAAATTGTATGGTTGGTGAAATTCCTTCCAACTCTGAGATTATATGAGACCATACCAACTCCCTAGTTGGTAACAACTTTCCTCTTTGCAGAGCAATAACTAACAATTTTGGTACCTAGTCCTTAAAACACTAATCAGAGCCAGTGATAGGCAGCAATAAATGTCCCTTTAAATCAACAGGTGAGGGTAGAAGAAGTTCTCAGACATTAGCTCCATGGGGGATAAACTGTAGGACTCTACAGACTATGGCCAGGGGAGGAGAAAGGAGGAGCAAGGTAGAATGAGTAACAACAGTTCACTTGGTTTAAATTTTTGCATCCTATGAACAGACAGTTCTTAGAGGAAGAAATTAAAGCCATCTATAGTCATGAAAAAATGCACCAAATCACTATTGATTGGAGAAATGCAAATCAAAACAACTCTGAGGTACCACATCACACCTATCAGAATGGCCAACATGACAAAACAGGAAAATGAAAAATGTTGAAGAAGATGTGGGAAAATTGGAACACTAATGCATTGTTGGTGGAGTTGTGAAATGATCCAACCATTTGGGAGAGCAATTTGGAACTATGCCCAAAGGGCTATAAAAATGTGCATACCCTTTGACCCAGCAATAGCACTTCTAGGGCTATATCCCAAAGAGATCACACAAACAGGAAAAGGACCCACATGTACAAAAATATTCATAGCAGCTCTTTTTGTGGTGGCAAAGAATTGGAAATTGAGAGGTTGCCCATCAATTGGGGAATGACTGAGCAAGTTGTGGTATATGAATGTGATGGAATACTATTGTGCTATAAGAAATGATGAACAGGCTGACTTCAGAAAAACCTGGAAAGGCTTGTATGGTCTGATGCTGAGTGAAGTGAGCAGAACCAAGAGATCATTGTACACAATAACAGCCATGTTGTGTGATGACTAATATTGATAAACTTAACCCTTTCTGGCAATACAAGGATCTAAGACATCTCCAGAGGCCTTGTGATGGAAAATGCTATCCACACCCAAAGAAAGAACTATGGAAGTCGAATTGCTATTTTTTTTCCTCTTCTGTTGAGTTTTGTTTCCTCTTTCTGATGGTTCCTCCTATTGGTTTTAATTTCTACTTACAACATCACTAATGTGAAAATATGTTTAGCATGAATGTAAATGTATAGCCTATATCAGATTATGCACCGTCTTGGGAAGGGTGGTGGGGAGGAAGAGGAAGAAAATTTTTAAACTCAAAAGCATATGGAAGTGATTATTGATAAATCAAAATAAATTAATAAAAAAAAGTTAAAAAAAATTTTTTTTGCATCCTATAAATAGTAGCATCCTGGGGCAAAGCCCCATCACCCAACCCTAGGTATGGCTCTGTCCATCATCCATCACAAAGTACTTTGTTTTGAATCTCTCTAATGTGATATCACGTAATATTGTCTGTTGGAGTTGTCTGTGTCATTTCCTTACTGGAATGCATGTTCCCTTAGGGTAAGGACTCCTTTGCATCTAAGATCCTGTTCTTCATGTTGCAGAACAATTAATTGTTAAAAGATAGATAACTTCCTAGCATCTTTGCACTTTGGAAAACTAGGACTAAGCTCAGTGGGGAGGAGCTGTCTCAAGAATATTAGAGGATAATGTTTTCATTCTTTTTAAATTGAAGTTGTCAAGATATTGAGGTAAGAAGAACACAGGGCTGGGCACATAGTAGGCCTCCATAAATGCCTGTTGCATTTGCCAGACCTTTAACAAGAACATGTGTTGTCTTGGTGACCCTACTGAAATAGCTAATGGGAACAAATTTTGTTTCTGGCAGGTCCAAATCAGACCAGATGAATATTCCAAGTTTCCTCCAGGAAAGAAGGAGTTGAAAGAGCCCAAGTGAAATGAATACAGGTAAATGTCACCACATCCCCACTCAACACACTGAAATTAAATATGGATTTAGCAGATTGCAAAGCAAGGTAGTCAAGGCAATTAAACAACATTTAAATGAAAAGTAAATCATATACCTCCTATTTTAAAATGATTGAACAAATGTGAATACACTAAATTAAATACTTAACTATTTCTATTGAGTAAGTAAATACACAGCAGAAGAGGGATAAAACACAAATGACATCTTATTAAATGCTTAGCAGTGCTGTTCCAGCACAAGGGTCAGCAGCCTCTCCAGTTCCATTTGATTTAGTCCAACATTTATTGAGCATCTGCTAAGTTCAGGGCCCTGTGGAAGGGTCAGTGATGGCTTAAATAGGACACAGTTGCTGCCCTTGTCAATCTTCCAATCCAAAAGGGAAATGACTTGGACTCAACATTTTTTTTTTAAAAAATGAATGTTAAAAAATTGTGTGTAATTGGAAAAAATTTTTTTAAGAAAGGAAAATGACAAACATACCAAGAACCTCAATAGAAAACCAAGAATGTCTACTAAGTCTATCTCAAAGTCTTCCGTTCCCTTTTCTTCTGGACTATTTAAGAGGAGAAGGAGTGAAAGTAAGATAGAGGAGAGCCTAAATTGTTACACAGCAAGTAATAGAAATAGTGTGATGTTGGGGAAAGAATGCCAGATTTGTAATTTCTTGGGTATGTCTGGGCCTCATTTTTCTTATCTGTAAAATGAGAGGTTAGACTAGAGAACTTGTAATTAATAATGATAATGATGATGGTGACAATGATAATGATAATAATAGTTAACATTTATGTAGGACTCAGAGATTTGCAAATCTTTGCAAGAAATATTATCTTATTTCACTTTCACAGCAACCTTGGGTAGTAGGTGCTACTATTATTTTGTAGATAAAACGGAGGCAGAGATTAAATGACTTGCCTAGGGTTACATAGCTAGTAAATATCTGAAGCTAGATTTGCACTCAGGTCTTTGTGACTCTGACTCCATGTCTAGGGTTCCATTGACATAGTACCTAGTTTTCTTTAGCTCCAAGTCTCTTTTCGGTGCCGATCTTTAAGTTTTGGAGATCAAGCCTGGGGGCACTAATAGGTGACTGAGAAGTAGGAAAGGGAACAGGTAGTCAGTGGTTGAAGCTTAGTTCAGCTCATTTACATTCAAGTCAACAAACATTTATTAAGTCCCTACTATTTGTTGAGCACTGTGGAGCAGAGATGATACAAATTTTAGATAAGACATGTCTAATGGAGCTTATGATCTAGTAAGTATCTGATGCATACATAAATAACTACAATGCAAAATAACAGAAGATAAATAAGTCAGAGGGAATGCAAAGCTCTATGTGAGTTCTGATATGGAAAAGGTCATGACTAAATTGGTGGGATGGGGGAGTTTCCTGAAGGAAGTAACTTTGGAATCAAATGCTCTTTAAAAGTGGTTAGGAGTTCTGTGGAGTAGGGGCCATGCCTAGGAGGGGGAAGGAATTTTAGGCGTAAGGAACAGCCTGAGCTAAGGTACAAAGACTTAAAAAGGAAACATACAGAGGACAACAGGGTTGACCAGTTTGGCTCGAGATTAAGGTATATAGAAGAATGTTTTATAAGACTAGAAATATAGGGTGGCCTTGGAGTAGATTTGGAGAAATAGTCACCAAACTTTCTATTAGTTCACAATTTGTAATTTACAATATAGCTCTCATCCTTCTGCAACCAATTCCAGTCAGTAATTAATAATGATTGAGTGAAACAGCATTTATTAAGCACTTCCTAATACAAAGTGCTCTGCTAAGCACCGAGGATAAGAATAGAACACAGTGGATAGAGCACTGAGCCTGGAGTCAAGAATATCTAAGTTCAAATCTATCTTTAGTCACTTACTTGCTGTGTGACCCTGGACATATCACATAATCTATGCGTGCCTCAGTTTCCTTAACTGTAAAATGGGGTTAATAACAGCACCTACCTCCCAGGGTTGTTTTGAGGATCAAATGAGATAATAATTGTAAAGTGCTGCCTGGCACAAAGGTGTTTAATAAATGCATATTCTTTGCCCTTTCTTAAAGAGCTCACATTCTAATGGTAGAGGCAACACAATTCACAATTTCAGTTTAAAGTCAGATGGAAAGGTCCTATGGTTCTCAGGGTACAGTAGCAAAACAGTTTGTAACACATATTCTTTTTTAAAATTAATTAATTATTTTTTAGTTTTCAACAATCACTTCCATAAGCTTTTGAGTTTTAAATTTTTTCCCCATCCCTCCCTACTCCTCCCCAAGACGGCACACAATCTGATATAGGCTATACGTATACATTCCAATTGAACATATTTTTACATTAGTGATGTTGTAAAGAAGAATCAGAACCAATGGGAGGAACCATGAGAAAGAGGAAACAAAACAAAACAGAAGGAAAAAAAAAGCAAATAGTATGCTTCAATCTGCATTCAGACTCCATAGTTCTTTCTTTGGATGTGGATAGCATTTTCCATCATGAAACTTTTGGAGATGGCTTAGATCTTTTCATTGCTAAGAAGAGCTAAATCTATCAAAGTTAGGTATTGCACAATGTGGCTGTCACTGTGTACAATGTTCTCCTGGTTCTACTCACTTCACTCAGCATCAGTCTGTACAAGTCTTTCCAGGTCTTTCTGAAGTCTGTCTGTTCATCATTTCTTATAGCACAATAGTATTCCATTACATTCATATACCACAACTTGTTCAGCCATTCCCTAATTGATGGGCAACCTCTCAATTTCCAATTCTTTGCCACCACATAAAAACCTGCCATAAATATTTTTGTAAATGTGGATCCTTTTCCCATTTTTATGATCTCTTTGGAATACAGCCCTAGAAGTGCTATTGCTGGGTCAAAGGGTATGCACATTTTTGTAGCCCTTTGGGCATAGTTCCAAATTGTTCTCCAAAATGGTTGGATCAGTTCACAACTCCACCGACAATGCATTAGTGTTCCAATTTTCCCACATCTTCTCTAACATTTATTATTTTCCTGTTTTGTCATGTTAGCCAATCTGATAGGTATTATGTGGTACCTCAGAGTTGTTCTGACTTGCATTTCTTTAATCAATAGTGATTTAGAACATTTTTTCATATTACTATAGATAGCACATATTATTTAAGGTCAGTTTCTGATGTTAAACCATTTGACAGTGCCAAGGATTTTGGTGGCAAGAATTTTATTTTCTCCATCCTTAGTCACTTGGGCTGCAAAGGAGGCAGAAGCAGTTGTCAGGTTGCATCTCTTCAGGGGTTGCTCCCTAGGATGATACCTATGAGGGGTGGGCTAGGTTGGAATTAAAACTGCTGGTCTAAGTGAGGGCTTCCACTTTTGGGTCTCTTGGGCTTACCTGTACAATGGTGACAGTTATTCAGCAGTTAGTGCTGGTGGTGGCAAGAAAAGCATGTTCTAATAATAATGATAATAGGTAGTTTACCTCCAGTGGAGCCCCTGAAACAGCAAAGATCTAAGAATGGATTTGAAAGACCCTCCTTGGAGGATATCCACATGAATCCAACCAACAGTATGTAGAAGACATTGCATGTCGGTCTCAAGTGTTTGGAATTTAATTGATAGGCATTAGGAAGCCATTGAAAGCTTTTGAACAAAGGAATTGTAAGACCAGAACTATGCTAAAGAAGATTCATCTGGCAATTAATATGAAGAGATGGTTGGATGGGAGTGGGGGTAGGGAATAATGAAGGCACCTAGACATCTTGGGATACTATAGTGATGATACTGAGGGCTTGTGCTGGAGTGATGGCAGTGAGAAGAGAGATGAAGAAGTAGTTATGAGAGATATTGTGGTGGTGGACTCTATAGAATTCAATTCTTAGTTGGATATGAGAAGAGTAAGTAAGGGAAGAGTAAAAGCTAATGCCATATTTTCAAATATAGGGATTTGGTGAGTGGTGGTACCATTCAGAAATCATGAAGGCTGAAGAAGGAATAGATTCAGACACGTTGAATTTGGGACAGTGGTGTAACATCCAGGGGAGATATAGACAGAGATAACTCTAAAGATTAGGTGATGGGTCAGTGCTGGAGAGATGGACTTGGGAATAAAGAGCTAGGAAGGAAGACGATGAGCCAGTGAAGGGGCCATGTTGGAGTAATTAAAAAGATAGGGACAGGAGGGTTTGTTATTTTGGAAACCTAGGGAAGAGAGAAGGTCCAAGAGAACAGAGTGGTCAATGATGACAAATGTTATAGACGCTAAGTAGAGGAAGACCAAGGTTCCTTGAATTTGATGATTTAGGAAGTCACCAAAGTATCATATAATTTGGAACTGGAAGGCACCTTAGAGATCATGTAGTTCAAGTCTCAGATTTTATAGATGAAGAAACTGTAGCCAAGAGTAAGTGAACCTTTCCCAAGGTGAGAGAGAGAGAGAGAGAGACAGAGAGAGACAGAGAAAGACAGAAAGGAGGGAGATGGGAAAAGGGAGAGGGAAAGGGAGGTAGAAAGAGAGGCAGAGAGAGATCTCAGTAAAAAGGTAGGTATTGAAATCAGAATACAAGGGGATGTGGAAAGACTGGGTGGTGAGGAAATAGGGACATTGAATAAAGACTACATGAAATAGATTATACATCATGACATTGGACTTCATTTTCACCTTTATGCATCCATAGATGTTTTGAAAACATATTACGATTTCCATTATACTGATGGGGAAGCTGACACATAGAAGAATTATGTTTATTGTAAAAATATTAGAATAACCCATTGAATAACTGAAAATTTCCTGAGTTGATATATATTTAGGCAAAGGATAGGAAAAATAGGTAATAAATATTGTAACATCTGATCTAATCATGATTTTCAATTTTGCTTCCATGGTTCAACTTTTGTTTTTCTTGACCAGAGGGACATCGTGGACTTTTGGAATAGTAGTCCTATTGCAGAGAGATTTAGTTCTTCAGCAGTGTTAATAATGTACTTTCCATTGTGAGATTATGGGCTTTTTTTTAAATCTACATTTGCTGATATTTATGTAAGAAGGAGTATTACTGCCCACAAAGCATTCTGAATTTGTTAGCCCATTTGGAAAATTAAAAACAAGGTGAGTTTTATGTGGTATAGTGGGAAAAAGCATCAGAATACGAGTCAGGAGAAGTGGGTTCTAGTCTTCTCTCTACCACAACGTATCTGGATGACTTTGGGCAAGACACTTTGCCTTTTTTGATCTTCCTTTCCCTGTATATAAAATGGGTTCATATGTTGACAGATTATGGGGAGTTGTATACTAGATAATCTCTCCAGCTCCAAATCTATAAATCTTTAATTCTATATAGCAAATTATATATAGCAAGGGACTGTACCCATAACCCTAATCAGTGGTCTCACGGGAGTGTGAGTGGTATATATGTAAGTGTGCGTATGTATATTTATGTGACATTGGTCATACAAGAGAATGAGTTTCTTCCAGAACACATTGTCTATTTCTACCTCCAAATCTTTGCTCATGTTGTTCCATACATCTTGTATACCATCTTTCCTCCCCTCTTCTTGAAAAAATCCTATCCATTTGACAAAACTCAGCTCAAATTCTACAATATCCATAAATGAAACCTTCCCTGAACTATTTTCTCAGATAATTTAGTTCCTACTTTTCCTATGGCAGATGTTACAATCTCACCTTGTATTTCAGTTATTTATATACACAACACCTCAGCAGGACAACCTAAGCAAGTCAGTTAGCCTCTTTGAGCCTCAATCTCCTCATATTTAAAATAAGCCTATTTCTTAGGGTTGTTGTGAGGAAGGTATATTATCAACCTTGAAAGTACTATAGAAATCAGAACTGTTATTATTATGTCTTATTTCTTCTACTAGGTCATAAGTTTTTGGAGAGTAAGGACCATATCTTATATTCCCTATAGTGGCTAGTATAGTGATATATTCTCCATTAATGAATGAATGAATCAACCAATCAGTTTTCTTCCCAAATATATTACAGCTCATGGGGTTCAATAGCTTCATTTTGGAAGACTAGAGAAGGAACTATCACAATGATCGTGTTTATTCCTCTGTAAGTTCTCTGGGAGTGACCTCACTACTTTGAGGAAGTGTGGTTATAGTTTGAATAAAGAGCATTAGACTTGAAATAGTGGAATAACTAGACATTTTTTCAACTGAGGTGAAAAACAGTCGTGTGAAGATAAAGAGAAAGCTTAGTTACAATTCAGAGAACAGTATGATGACAGGTATAGTCACAGTAGGAGAAAGTAGTCTCTAGAGTTCTGTATTTTGAAAGCTTTTCCTTCTGCATCGCTTTAACATTATGAATATTTGGTATGGTGACAAGCTATTTAAATATTCTTAAATTTTTATGGACGAATGTTATGTCTAAGTGATTGTGGACAATACTATTGTGAGAGATAATAATCGGTCAGGTTACGGTATAGTTTTGTGATTGGTTGTTGATTTTGCAAGAATATCTGAGATCTCCATTTGTAGTCATCTGTTAGATTATGAAAGATTATGAGCTTTTTGTGTATTATTCTAGCCATCAGTTTGTATACTGCTAGATGTTTAGGAAGTGCTAAATTTTTGCAGTCATCAGTGATATATGTATATAACTCCTCCCATTCCCATACATAATCTGCATTGATGAATAAGTCCATGCTCCTTAAGGGTGACTCATCTGGAATTTCAGCAATGTCTCAGTGCTAAATTGCAATCACAAACCCTCCATTTTCAAAAATAAACCCATCTGACCCAGCCATTTGTTCATTATTTCCTTGTCAATGTGTTGTTGGTTGAGGTCATGTGGATGTTACCCATGGAGGGCCTTTTGATTCCACTTTTGGATTTTGGCCATTTTATGGGCTACATCTGGAGGTAAACCACCTATTATTATTATAATTATCATTATAATTGACTAGGTTTGGTGGTAGAAGGATGAGAAGAGCTGTTGTAAATTGTGGGCTAGTGGAAAGTTTGGTGAATGTCTCTTTGGGGCGAACCATTTCCATAGCTGGTTTATGTGATTTGGCTTTTTTCCTGACACCACATAGTCACTGGCAAAAGAAGCTCTTCTGATTTCTGTCCCAGTGCTCTTCCCCATCAGACCACATATTTCCTCCCTCGTTCAGAGAGAACCCCTTTAACGACCTCCAATGGGGGCCCGTAAGTCGAACATATCCTTTCTCTATAATGATGACAGCTGAACTGAATATAGGGTGATAGTGAGTTTGTGGTTTGAGGTCAGTAGCCACTGGGGTCAGACTACCTCACCATAGCAGGCCTGGCAAATTCTTATAATGCCAGGCTACTTGGCAGAATTTCCAGGGACTCAGGCCACTGACTTTTGCTCCCTGTCCAAAAAAATGCAGGTTTCTCCCACAGGTCTTATTGCCCTCAAGGCTAGTCTGACCCTAGTAACAGTGCCATTTTCTCCTTCTGTAAAGGAGAGATCTAACCATCTATGTTGGAGACAAATCGTGGTAGTAAGGTATAGATGATGTGATGAGCCCTGATCTGAATTGCTGTGCTCCAGGGGTGAACAGAGTACTATTTGTGGATGACTGAGAGCATATTCTCCAATTGCAATTTTTCAAATAATGGAAGCCTCTGCTAGATTAAAGTGGGACACGAAGAAATGATTTATGTGACATCAGAGTGTTGGTTCTTGGTGATAGCTACCCATGAGAGAAATAATATCATGAAATGAACCCAAGGTAGCAAAATAA
>NW_020954594.1:2308009-2380509 GCF_900497805.2 Vombatus ursinus
CCATGAGAGAAATAATATCATGAAATGAACCCAAGGTAGCAAAATAAGTAACTATCTCCCAACCCTCTCCAACCCAGAACATTCTCTCTCAGGGAAAAAACATCCTTCTCCATTTAGGTCTTAGAAAGCTACTAGAATTGTGTCCTGTGTCTTAAAGTTATTATTCACATTCCGGTGTTTCTGTAATACTGCTTCTCACATTTATTCTCGTTTTCCCTTTTGAGGGTTAGAGACTGAGCTTTAGTCAAATTATGGAGGTAGTCCCCTTTAAGGCACATGGGAAGGGAGAGAGGAAATACTTGTCTTCTCTATTGCATGATGCTACTGTGTTCTTCCTCCTCTCCTCCAGCTCCAGAGAATGGCCTGTTGCATCTTATGGGATGGCTCAGGTAATGTCCTGCTTAGGTGCAGGGGCAGGGATTAGGTGAATTTTATTGGGCTTTTAAAGTCCTATGCATTATCCAATTTAAGTTGTAAGCAGAAGCTGTTAACCAGTACCTTTCCCAACCTTGCCAGGCCTTCTGAGTCAATACCTTGGAAGAACAAGATAAATTCAATTTTCTTTTCTTCACCTGACTTTCAGTTCAAATCTTATATCCTTCAAGTTTGGGAATGTTTCTCCTTGTACTGGAAATATTTTTTTTCAAATTTTTCAAGTTTTTCCCTTTACTTGTCTGCTCACAAGTGACAAGAGGCAAGCTCGCTTGTCTGCTTCCTGGTTCTGGTGATTCCAAGTCCTTCATATGTCCAGGGAACTTGTTTTCCCCTGGGACTCTAGATTGACTATATTTGCTCTCCTTTCAGAAACAGATTCAGCAAACTACTAAATTTCAGAGTTGGAAAAATACACGGAGGCCACATAATTTAATTCTTTTTTTTTTCTTTTTGCTAGGCAATGGGCTAAAGTGACTTGCCCAGGGTCACATAGCTAGTAAGTGTCAAGTGTCTAAGGCCTTGTCTTCCTGAATCTAAGGCCTGTGCTCTATCCACTGCTCCATCTAGCTGCCCAAATTTAATTAATTCTTACAGAAATACCCCTTATCAATCAATCAATCAATAAACATGTATCAAATACCTACTATGTGCCAGGCACTATGCTAAGCACTAGGAACTTAACACAGCGTCGGTCATTCAGCCTTTTTTTGGAGACCTCCCGTGGACAGAAATGCACTATCTCCTAAGACAGCCCAGAAATATTGCTTTATATCAAACTTAAATTTCTCTTTGCAACTTTTTTTTTGGGGGGGAGGGGTCTGGACCTGTGATTTCATCAATGTGGGAAACTCCCTGAATAATATCCCTTCCACCAGTGCAGATTGGGGATTCACCTGTTGATAGTCTTAGAGAGCTAACTGAGGTATTGAGTTAAGTTACTTGCTCAGTGATCACATAGCATCAGAGATAGGATGACCTTCCTATTTCTTATTCAAGTCTACCATCTACATTTGACTTTTTTGCCACTGGCCTTTCCAGAGTCATAGGGCCCAGACATGGTCTCCATTGATGCCTTTGGCCTCAGGATCAAGAATGGAGTGAACTTGCAATGGAGGGACGTTTTTGCTTACTGCTTTGAGGACACTGGAGGGTTGGTTTTTGCTCTCTGGCGCCACCTGCTGGAACTGTCTCCAGTCACTGAGTAGACATTCTCCAACCCTTTTTTTCTCCTTGCCACCCAGAACCTTGAAACCAAGCACAGACGCTGTGGAGGCTGCCAGATTTCTGTCCTGGCCTTATCTGTTCTTCCTCCACTGACTTTCTAGACCAGAAGACCAGATGTCCCCAAATGACTTGCTTGAAGTCACAAAGACTATAGCCTCCCTGACTGGAAGTCAGTGCATCTGCTGATTTGGAGTCTTCTAACTAGGTATTCTGGTCAGTATCTGCATTTACCATCAATAAAGTTGTGGCTAGCATCCTTACCTCTTTCTGTAATTAGGAATGCAAAAAAAAGTTGATTAAAAAAGTTTAGTAAATACACACTTGCTTGTCAATGCAGAACTCCTAAACTGCCTCCCATCAATTCATACATACTGGTCTACTGAATTTCTGTGACTTGTCTCTAAGCTTGGACAAAGTTACCTTTTTCTCACTCTTGTCAATTTTTGACTAGGAGATAGTGATTAGAATTAATTTATAAGAACAAAAAGGCTGAAAAGGGAATGAGTAAAACCAAGCTATAGAGCTAGAAAGAGCCTTAGAGATTATGTAGCTGATATCTCTCATTTTGCAAATGTGGAAACTGAGGCCAGGGTGAGGTGATGTGAAGGCCAAGGGTGAAGATCAAATGTGTACTAAATACTGTAGGCAGATTTTGAACCCAAGTGCAAATCCAGTCCTTATCCTTTTATTTTACATAGTCTTATATGGATCCTCAGCTGGTTGTAAGTACCAGTCTGAGACTTTGCAAGATCCTGCCTGGTTTAAGCTAGTTAATGCTTAATGCCTTCACAGAGATAGCAGAAAAAGATTAGAGTGATTATCACTGTGACTGCTATTGTCCAGGCAATGCTGAATCGCCACTCCTAGACTTCTCAGAAGGTTGAAAATAGTAGATGGCAGAGAAGTAACCACTTCCTCACTGTGAAAGACTTCACAAGACACGGATTGCCAAGGCAAACATTTCAAGCCACCAAGCTTTTGGCTTTTTCGGCTTCTGTTCTTTGGGGACAGCTACCCTTCAGCTCAGTTAAGGGGAGCCTTGCCTTCTTTAGGGAGAAGAATCATATGACCTCTAACTTCCCTGGCCTTTCTTCCTCCTCCCCTGCCCTGAAAAAACAAAACAGTCTTGATATTGATATAGATCTAATTTGTCTTCACTTGCTTATCAGAGTACAAACAGGTAAGCCTGGTCAGGGTAATCTGATGTAGGTTTATGGGAGAAGAAAAGAGGGGCTAAATGCACCTTCCCTCTGTGGCTGAATGTGATGGTTTAGCACATTGCGTGGCACTTAAGAAAGGCTTAATAAATGACTGACTGCCTGGCTTTACGTAAAGCCACCCTGCTCCCATCTTCAGAGGATGACAGAGTTGTCTGTGTCTGCTTACATACACACCTAATCTGACACTTTTTGAGGGGTCGCTCTTCTGGTCTGTGCAGAAAAACATTGGAATCAGGGACCAGGCAGGATGCCTTCTGCAGAGCTATAATCCAACCCTAGAGTCAGAAGTGGTAGTAGTAGAGATGAAGGGTAAGTAAGGGAGGGGTAGAGTCCTTGTATTCTGGAGAAGTACAGAAGAATGTTACTTAGTCATTTATAGCGGGTCTTCCAGGAGCATTATTAAATTACCCCCAACTGGTTCATTTTACAGATGGGGAAACTGAGGCTGATAGAAGTATGGAATCTTACCCATCTACTAGGTAGTCTTAGCATCCCAGATAAACTAATTGGCCTTAGGGCTATAGCCAGAGAGCCTTTTACAAAGGCCAGTGACTTGCCTTTTTAGATGTGGGCTGACCAATCAGTTGGAGCCTGTGTACTGTGGATGAGTTAGGCTGACAACTGTGGGAATTTTCCCAACCTACTATATGGAGGTTATCCAATCCCGGCCTTCCCCAGCTGGCTTCTTTGAAGGCATGGACCACCATCAGAAAGAGACTCCTAGAAAAACGATAGAGCCCAGTGGTCTTAACAGACCTGAACCTGATATGCCCACATGCCTGGGAGGGGTTAGGCAGGGTCAGTGCCAGGCAGTGTGCCCTTTCCCACCCCCACCCCCCCTGCCCAGCTCATCTGCTTCCTTTCAGAATGCCAACTGTCCTGAATGGCTCTTTGTGCACTCCACGAGAACAGGCTCGGAGGAACCCTAAGCAAAATGCCCGACGGAGACGTCTCCTCTGGATACCAGGCACAGCTCGGCTCAGTGCCTGCTGTGTCTGAGTCACGCCTTTATTGTGCCGCCACATTATTCCATATCTGGGAACAAGCTAGGGATCTAAATGAATTGGGAGATATTTTCTGCACCCCTGAACAGCAGGGTCATTGGCAGGGCCATGGAGACAGCAGGTCCTTGGTGACTCCCCTGGATTCCCTCCCCACCACCCCAATCCACCCTCAGCTTTATTGTTTGGGTTTATCACATTTCATCTCCTTCCAGAAAGGAAGAAAAAACGGGGGAGAAAACCCCCTTCTTGGTCCTGGGTAGCAGTAGCTTGGCTCCTTCCCATCCAGAGGAGTCCCCATGCCCAAAGGCATTTGCAGAGTTCCAGGTATCAGAGGGAAACAGTGGCCGGTGTCCTGGAATGATGAGGAGATCCCATGTCTTGTTTAGGTCCCCTGGGCCTTTGCTTTGCCCTCCTGCCCTGTGCCTCTCCATTTTCTTCTTCTTTTTTTAATCTAGAAAATCATTTTCATTTTCCAAGGCAGAACAGGTCATACATGAGAAATGAAGAACCGGGAGAGCAACGTAATAATAGAAGTTTTGGAAAATCTTTCCTAAGACGAAATGAGAAGGGTTTATGAGGCAGTATGATATGTGGAAAGGGCCCTGGGAATGGTAGTCAGGAGACCTAGACTCTAGCCCCATCCTCCCAGCGTGTGACCTCGGGCAAGGCATTTCATCTCTCTGGGTCTTGATTTCCTCGCCTGTAAAATGAGTGGTTTGGACCAAATAATCTCTAAGGACCCTTTCAGTTGTGTGATCCTGAGATTCTATTTAAACTACATGAGCGGGCTTTAATAATGGCCTTCCCAGAATTGTTGAATCTCAGCCCTGGAAGGGGCCTCAGCAATGACTGAGTCCAGCTTGTCCTCATGCAGAAATCTCCTTTGTAATATTCATAGAAAGTGGTCACCTTGAAGTCCTGCTTGAAGGCCTCCGTTGAGGGAAAGTGTCCACTCCTTCTGGGCCCTTTTTCCATGGATATAACTCTCACTGTTAGGAAGTGTTTCCCTGGATCAAACCTGCATCTGCCTCTTTGAAATGTCTACCCATTTCTTCAAGTTTTGTCCTCTGGGTCCAAGCAGAAGAAATCTAATTTTTCTCTCACATGAGAGCTATCATGTTGCCTTTAAGTCTTTTCTTCTACAGGCTCAACACCCCCAGGGCCTTTGAATGTTCTTGAGGCCCCTCACTATCCTGGTAATACTCTTGTGGATGTTCTAGCTTGTCAACGAATGTCTTAAAATGCCCTGTCATTACCAATAGGTTTGGACTTTGAATTTTTCAAGTAGATGTGGCAGCCATGGTGGATTTTTCTTGATTTATTTATACTCCCTGAGAATCAACTACACTTGTGACACTAGCTGTTAAGCTTAGGTTATACAGTTAATGACTGGGACAAAGTGATGCCAATTGGCCCTATAGAGTCAGAAATGGCAACCATGGTTTCATTCAAATCATGCTTTAGCTAGGTGAGCAAACTCTCAGTAGCTGTGCTCCATGTCTGTGGAGGCCAGAACCAGTAGAGGCTAGGGTTGAATAGTAGTGGGAAAGACTGAGAGTAGAGAGTAGGAGGATTGCTCTGACTACAAGATGCCATGAGGCACTCAAAATGTGCTCAGTTCAATTAGCCAACATTTATTAAGTACTTACTATGGGCAAGGCACTGTCCTACACAGAGTTGAGTTACAGAGTGACTTCCTCTAGGTTTTTTGTTTGTTTGTTTTTAAAGAAAGGGACAGGCAGTGATATCCTCAGGATAGGTTTTCTATTTCATTGGTGTCAAACTCAAATAGAAGCAGATCTGCATGTTAACTTAGAAAACCACGAATTAACATTATCTGTGTTGTATTGTCAGAAAAGGAAATGACAGACCACTCCATTATTTTTGCCAAGAAAACCCCAAATCGGGTCATGAAGAGTCAGACACAACTAAAGAACCACAACAAACATTGTATTATATTTTTATCTATTTTGTTAAATGTTTCCCAACTACATTTTAATTTGGTTCTGGCCAGAGTAGGGAGTTTTGCAGGAAGCTGCAAGTTTGACACTTCTGTTCTACTCTGTGCTCACCTGGAGGTGCTTCCCATTGGGAGGATCTAGTCTAGCCAGAGGTATATTGGAGTCAGTTCATATTGGAGAGGGAGAACTGATTGTTAAATTTGCAGTATGAACACTTACACATCAGAAATTGGCAAAGGCCATAGTTCAGGTCTTGATTTATTATTTTGTTGATTGTCTACACAAAGTGATAGAGAAAATGTTAATGTTGCAGCTCAGACTTAAAAGTGTGTCGGTAGATGTAGTTTTCCCCCCAGAGAGTTGATTGTTTAACATTTGCCAGCATACCCCTGACTCTAAGTCATTTCTCCTCAAGGCATGAAAAAAGAGAAACTCCCTCTAATAATAATTATAACAGTAATAACAACAACAAGGATAAATGTTCATATGGTGCTTAGGGTAGCTGGGTGGCATGGTGGATAGAACACTGGGTCTGGAATCAGGAAGACTCATCTTCCTGAGTTCAAATCTGGCCTCAGACACTTACTGTGTGACCCTGGGCAAGTTACTTAACCTCATTTGCCTCAGTTTCCTCATCTGTAAAAATGAGCTAGAGAATGAAATGGCAAACCATTCCAGTATCTTTGCCAAGAAAAGCCTAACTGGAGTCACAGAGTCAGACATGACTGAAAACGACTGAATAACTACAACAAAGTATGGTGCTTACTATGTGCCACTGTGCTGTGTGCCTTATAATTATTATCTTCTTTAATCATCACAGTAACCCTGGGAGGTGGGTGCTGTTATTATTCCCATTTTACAGATGAGGAAACTGAGGCAAACAGAGGTTAAGTTACTTGCCCAGGGTCACATAGTATCTGAGGCTGGATTTGAACCTAGGTCTTTCTGACTCCGGACCCCCATTCCAAAATGGTTCCTCAGGGCTTACTGGCCACGTTCCAACATGAGACATTGTGTTCCACTTCTTATTGTGAAGGGTTAATGTGTACCACCCTCCCTCTGCTACATTCTACCCCAGAAACAACTGCATTGCAGAGACAATTAAAGTGACGTAACAGTCAATCCCTCTCTATGCTAGTCTCTCTTCCTGTCTCCTAAATGCCTCTGTCTAGATCATGCCTGCATCTCCCCTTTCCTTATCGTATAGGATTATTCCATTCTAATTGTGGTGACATGCAATAATAAATATGTATTGAACAACAGGAGCATAAGTACTGCAGAGCTGAGCCCATCACTACCAAGATCACCATTTGTAAGTGATTAAGGTCCTGAGATGCAGGGTGTTGAGCAAACACCAGTCATAAACATCCATTAGTTTAGCTTTCAATTTCAGACCTTTTCACTCAGTATGTTATTTTTCTTTGTGCCTTTCTTGGTAGGAACTTATTTCCTAGTCTGATCTATGAGAGGGCTGTTTGCTATTGAAGTAAAAATTGCTGCCTATCAGTGGATTTTAACTGGAGAGCTTAGTGATTCTTCGTTCTACTGCAGGAAGTGGGGCAAGAGAAGGAGAGTGGGTTTCAGGGACATTAGTATGAAATGAGACCAGATACCAGGGAGAACTTTTTGCTCTCCTGAAGTTAAGACACGTTACACATCGCAGTATTATTTTTCTTCCAAATTAGATTATCATTACGTTATTTACTCGTCTCTCTATCTTGGTCCTGGAATCACGTGGGAAGCCCCTGAAGTGGGTGGCATTCAAAACAACGTAACAACAACAACCTGCTAAGCTCCCATATGCAGCTTCCTGAGCTGTGCCTTGCACCAGTAGAGATGCTCAGGCATGGCTGGCTTGGGAAGCTGCCATCAGAGGTTTCATCCATGTCACAGCAGTGCTGGAGGGGCGGGGCAGGGCTCCTTCCCTAACCAGAGAACGGTCCCTTTAAATGGGAGGGTGACACTCAGTCCTGAAAGGGACACATGGACCCTGAGCACCTTTCCAGACTTTCTAGGGTTATTGGTCTAGTACTTAGCAGTTTCTCCCTTGTTAATAAGACTTTTCGCTTATTTAATTCTTTCCATAGACTTTTCCAAAGAGATCTCATTACTTCAAAATTCATTGTCTTCCTCATTCTTCCCGGTATCCTAGAAAACCCAGAATGATTTCTGGTGTGAATCAGGTCCATCATTTTTTTTCCCCCTGCCTGTTTTTCCTAGTTACTTTTCTACCTTGGCTCTTCTCCATTCGGTTAATAGACAGGTAGCACAGGCACAGACCGAGCATGGGCTGAACCCTTTTGTCTAGACTTTGGTGGTAGCCTCCTAATGATCTCCCTGCCTCTGATCTCCTTATTCCGTCTTCCAGCTGCCAAAGGGTTATTCTTAAAGTGCGGTTCTGCCTGTGTCTCTCCCTGGTTCAGTAAATTTCAGTGGCTCCCTGTGACCTTCTAGGATCAAATAGAAAACCCCAAGTTTATCATGTAAGTCTTTTGACAACCAGCCCCGGTCCTACTCCCCTCTTCACATTCAAACTTGCCTTTTGTTCCCTCTCACATACCACCTGCCGTCCCTCATCTCTGAGCATTTATACAGGTGGTGTTTTGCCTAAAGTGATTACCTGCTAGTCTTTGCTTCATTGAATGACTAGATTCCTTCCAAACCAAGCTCAAATCCACACCCTACATGAGGCCTTTCCCTATCTCTCTAGCTACTGGTGCCTCCCCCCATCACTACCTTGGGTGTGTTTTGTATACATTTACTTTTTATACACTTTTACGTGTACACCTGACTGTCTCCCTCCATAGAATGTGAAATACTTGAGGGCAGGGCCTGTTTTATTTGGATCTTTGCCTCTTCGGCACCCAGTACAATGCCTGGCATATAGTAGTGTGATTGATAGCATTGAGTGATTGATAGCATTAATCCCCATTAAACAGATGTGGGCACTGAGGCACAGGCATTATCAGAGTACCTCAGAGGGCAATAGGGTATTTTGCACTTTTTTCCTGTTGGGTGACGAAGAGGGGCAAGTGGTCTGGAGGCTCATGGTAATGGCCTTGCATTGGGCAAATGGGTTTGACCTGAACTATACCCTCAGAACAGAGGAGGAGAGTGAACAATGCTATCTCTATCAGCAATGACAGGCATCTATCTCCATTGGCTTTAATAAATCAGCTCTAGCCCATCTCTGACTCCAAGTCTGTGGTGGTGGATTTCCCCTGTTAATGATTTGGAATGGAGCATGCTCTGTGCACCATACCGTCATGCCACCCAGATGCCCTTGGAGCAGAAGACCATTGCAGTAGGAGGGGGTCAGAGAAGATGGCATCTGAAAATGGCTTTTGAAATTAGAGCTCTCAGTGGACCATTGGACTGCCCCCTCACCAGTGTCTCCCAGGGGCCCTCTCAGATAACTGACCAGCACATTCCTTTAGGCTGACGCTAGGATAAGGAAACACACACACACACACACACACACACACACACAACTAAAGACAAAGCCTGGCAAACTGAAGCTGCTTCCTTTAGAGATATACCTGGGCATAGGGAGCTTCCTCTTTCCATGACCTAGCTTGGTCCCTGGTGAAGGGCGGGAGGAAGAACCCTCTCAAGATGAATAGATTCTAGGGCATTTCCAGCGGTACCACTAATTAAAGATCAGAAATTGGACTCCTTCTTGAGCTAGCCCCCCCTTCCCATTCCTTACTCTGAAGTGTTATTTTCTCTGAGATTCCTTATCATCATTGTAGGAGAGTCTGTGCTTTCAGAGGCAAGAGTGGTACAGTGGAAAGAGTGATGAGATTTGAAGTCAGAGGATCTGGACTCAATCCCCAGCCCTGGAATTTGTGTTCATTTTCATTTGTGTGACCTTGTTTAAATTACCTAACCTCTGTGGGCCTCAGTTTCTTCATCTGTAAAATGAAAAGGTCAGATTAGATGGCCTCTAGGCTCATTTTCAAATCTCAGACTATGATCTTATGATCCAATGATAATCCTCATAATGATATTAATAATTGAATTAAACAAATATTAAGTGCCTACAAAGACAAAAATTATACGGTTCTTAACCTTAAAGAGCTTACATAATATCACATGAAAAAGCATAATAACAATAATAGCAAACATTTATATGATATTTTAAGACTTACAAAGCTCTTTACATACATTACCTAATTTTATCAGATTTTGTCAGATCAAATATAAAGTCTATACAGAGTAAATGCAAGGATAAGAAGAATTTGCATCTCTGTAGTGCTGAAAGGTATGCACTTCTTTTTTAAAAAATTATTTTTGTTTCATTAACTATTTCCCAGTTACATGTAGACATTTTTGACAATCATTTTTTAAAATTTTGACTTTCAGATTTTCTCCCTCCCTCTCACCCTTCTCCTCTCCTTGAGTGAGCAAGAATTTTGATTTCAATTATACATGTGAAGTCATGCCAGACACATTTCCATATTAGCCACATTGCAAAAGAAAACACAAATAAAATGAAACAAAAATAAAGAAAGTTTTTTTTTTTTAAGTATGCTTTGCTCTGTATTCAGAGTTCATCAATTTTCTCTCTGGAGGTGGATAGCATTTTTCATGGTGGGTCCTTTGGAATTGTCTTGGGTCTTTGTCTTGATCAGAGTAGCTAAGTCTTTCATGGTTGATCTTCCTTACAATATTGCTGTTACTGTATACAGTGTTCTCCTGGTTCTGCTCATTTCATTTTGTATGAGTTCATGCAAGTCTTCCCAGGTTTCTCTGAAACCATCCTACTCATCATTATTTATAGCGCAACATTTTTCCATCACAATCATATGCCACAATCTTATGCCAACTTGTTCAGCCATTCCCCAATTGATGGGCATTCCTTCAATTTCTAATTCTTTGCCATTAGAAAAAGAGCTGATATAAATATTTTTGTCTTAATAGGTCCTTTTCCCTTTTCTTTGATCTCTTTGGGATATAGACCTAGTAGTAGTATTGCTGGGCCAAAAGGTGTGCAGTGTAATAACACTTTAGATATCGTTCGAAATTGTTCTTCAGAATGGTTGGACTAGTTCACAACTCCACCAACAGTGCATTAGTGTTCCAATTTTCCCACATTCCCTCCAGCATTTGTTATTTTCCTTTTCTGTCATGTCTGCAAATCTGATAGGCATGAGGTAGTATCTTAGAGTTGCTTTCATTTGTATTTCTCTAATCAGTAATGATTTGGAGCTTTTTTTCATGTGACTATTGACAGCTTTGATGTCTTCTTCTGAAAACTGCCAGTTTATATCCTTTGACCGTTTATTAACTGAGGAATGGCTCTTATTTTTATAAATTTGAGAATTTTTATTTATATTTTTATATTTGAAAAATGAAGCCTTTATCAGAGAAATTTGATATAAAAAAATTTCCTCCAGTTTACTATTTTCCTTCTAATTTTGGTTGCATTAGTTTTGTTTGTGCAGAAGCTTTTTAATTTCATATAATCAAAACCATCTGTCTTACTTCTTGTACTCTTATCTCTTGTTTGATCATAAACTCTTTTCCCTTATCCATAAACTGGGCAGGTACATTTTTCCATGCTCCCCTAATTTACTTATGATATCACCCTTTACATCTAAATCATTTATCTGTTTTGACCTTATCTTGGTATACAATGTGAGATGTTGGTCTATACCTAGTTTCTACCAAACTGTTTTCCAATTTTCCCAACAATTTTTGCCAAATGTTGAGTTCTTACCCCAAAAGCCTGGATATTCGGGTTTATCAAACACTAGATTACTATGGTCATTTACTACTGTATATTATGTACCTATTTTATTCCACTGATCCACCACTCTATTTTGTGGGCAGTACCAGATTATTTTGATAATTATTACTTTGTAATATAGTTTGAAATCTGTAATTTCTAGGTTGCCTTCTTTCACATTTTTTTCATTGATTACCTTGATATTCTTGACCTTTTGTTCTTTCAGATGAATTTTGTTACAATTTTTTCTAGCTCTATAAAATAATTCTTTGGTAGTTTGATTTGTATGGCACTGAATAAGTAAATTAACTTAGGTAGAATTGTCATTTTTATTATATTGAGTTAGCCTACCCCTGAGCAATGAATATTTTTCCAGTTGTTTAGATCTATCTTTATTTGTGTGAAAAGTGTTTTGTAATTGTATTCATTTAATCCCTAGGTTAGCCTTGGCAGGTAGACTCCCAAGTATTATATATTATCTCTAGTTACTTTAAATGGAATTTCTCTTTCTATCTCTTCCAGCTGAGTTTTGTTGGTAGTATATAGAAATGCTGATGATTTATATAGTTTTATTTTATATCCTGCAATTTTGCTAAAATTGTTAATTATTTCAACTAATTTTTAGTTGATTCTCTAAATTCCTCTAAGTATACCATCATATCATCTGCAAAGAGTGATAGCTTTGTTTCCTCATTGCCCCTTTTATGCCTTCAATTTCTTTTTGTTGTTTTATTGCGATAGCTAGCATTTCTAGTACAATATTGAATAATGGTGGTGGTGATAATAGATATACTTACTTCACTCCTGATTGTACTTGGAAGGCTTCAAGTTTATCCCCACTGCAGATAATACTTGTTCTTGGTTTTAGATAGATACTCCTTATCATTTTAAGAAAGGTTCCAGTGATTCCTATGCTTTCTAGTGTTTTTCATAGGAATGGGTGTTGCATTTTGTCAAAGGCTTTTTCTGTACCTATTGATAATTTTTATTTTTGATATTGTCAATTATGTTGATAGTTTTCCCAATATTGAATCATCCCAGCACTCTTTGCATAAATCCCACCTGGTTATAGTGTGTGATCTTTGTGATATATTGCTGTAATCTCCTTGTTAGTTTTTTTATTAAACATTTTTGCATTGATATTCATTAAGGAAATTGGTCTATAGTTTTCTTTCTCTGTTTTTGCTGTCCCTGGTTTAGGTATCAGAACCATATTTGTGTTATAAAAGGAATTTGGTAGGACTCATTCTTACCTAGTTTTTCAAATAGTTTATATAGTATTGGGATTAATTGTTCCATAAATATTTGGTAGAATTTACTTGTGAATTCATCTGATCTGGGAGATTTTTTTTCAACACCAATGAAAATGAAATTAAAGCAATTATTAGGAGTTATTTTGCCCAATCATATACTGGTAGAACTGACAATTTAAGTGAAATGGATGAATATTTACAAAAATATAAACTCAGATTAATAGAAGAGGAAATAGAATACTTAAATTATGTTATCTTAGAAAAAGAAATTGAACAAGCCATTGATGAGATTGTTGCTGGGGGTGTGGGAGAAGTGTGCACTTCTGTTCATTTGTTGTTTTGTTGTTAATAAGATCCCTCTTCACATACATACATACATATATATATATATGTATATATGAAACAGTTTACAATGTACAAAGCCTCATGGTCATAGGTTCCCCACCCCTGGGCTAGTAGGTGGTAGAATAAAAAATCAAATGCAGTGATTCTTTCTACCACCCATACTGCCTCAGAAGAACTGGAATCCTGAGCAGTGCTTTAAGAAATCTAGAGATGCTTTTATTCTTTAGCTATCTTTGAGATCATGGGGATGGCTTTACTTCTGATTGACAGGTTACCAGTGGATACTGGAAACTTATGGCTATTTTGTGGAAGTAAGTTGTTGCTGGAGAGTCTTTTTTTGAGCACCCCCACTACAGACTGATTATCATCTCCTTGTTCATGATGAGGTTTTCTATTTTCATGAAAGGATATTGAAGGCAGACTAAAGGTCTCTTGAAATGGGACTTGGAAGCAATCCTACCAAGTGGTTAAGTTTTACCCCACCCCCCCAATCATTCTTATCAATCAAATATGTATTTATTGAATTCCTTCATTTGCATATGAGATAGGTATTGGGGGAGGGGATAGAAAAGAAGTATAAGATATTTTTTTCCCCTCAAGGAGCTTATGTTCTTGTTGATTTCAAGAAATCAGGAATGAAGTAAGGATAGCCATTATCACCACCACCATTTAAAAAGAACATAACTAGAACTATGTTCTGGTTTTATCTAGTTGAGATAAAATTAATAGTTCATATTTTTATGATTATGAAGACTTGCCCATATAATAGGAAGAATACTGGACCATGGATCAAAGATTTGGAGTTCCAGTCCTGCTTCCTCCCTTTCCTTGGACTTGGGCAACTCTTTCATAGAATCACAGAATCTCAGGGTTAGAAGGTACCTCTGAGGCCACATGATCTGACCCGTTTCTGAACAAGAATTCCCTTCACATCCTCACTGACAAATGGTCATCAGTAGCATCAATGACAATCACCTATGACAAATCCTGTGCTTGAAGATCTCCAGTGAGGGGAAGCCCATTCTATTTTTAGATAGCTTTAGTAATTAGGTGCTTTCCCCCTTACATCAGGCCTAAATTTGTTTCTTTACTATTTCTATCCATTACCCCAATTTTGAATGAAGCCAAGCAGAACAAGGCTGATCTCTCTCCCACTGGATAGCCCTTCCAATACTTGAAGACTGCTGTCATGTCCCCTGCCCCGAAGCCTCTTTTCTCCAGTCTAGATACTCCAAGTTCCTTTAAGTAATTCTCATTTGTCTTGAACTTAAGGCCATCCCCCATCCTGGTTGCCTGCCTCTCATCGCTCTCCATTTTATTAATGTCCTTTCTAAAATGTGGTTCCCAGAACTGAACACAACATTACAGAAGTTTCTTGACCGGCAAAGAGTGTAATGGGCATGTTATCTCTCCAGTTCTGGATATTAATAATCTCTCAATGCAGCCCAAGATTTGCATTAGCCTTATTAGCTGCTATTATCACCTTGTAGACTCGTGTTGAGAAGACAGTCCACTAAAATCCCCAGATTCTTTTTTTTCCCCCAAAAATTGTCATGTAGCTATGCCTTCTGCATTGTGTTCTTATGATGCAGAATTTTGGAGACCAAGTATAAGATTATCTTTATCCTTGTTAAATGTCATCTTATTCTCTTCAGCCCCATGTTCTCTTCTATTAAGATCTTTTTGAATGTTGAGTCTGTCATCTTCTGTGTCAGTGCTTCCTCCCGGATTTGTGTCACCTGCAAATTTGATAAACATTCCATTTATGCCTCTATTTGAGTTGCTGATATAATTTTTAAATATTTTAATGTGGTAGAAATATTTTTATTCCAAACTTAATAAGGATCAAATAAGATGATTACTCCCCTATTGAAAACATAACAGAAAAAGAAGATTGTACATGCAGGGTTGCATCTGCATTAGGGCCAGATCTTTTCTCTCTCTAGTATACAACAAAGTCAACATGTGATTATTCAAAGCTGTCCTATTTGTTTGTGTCCAGCCTCAGGCACTTACTACCTGTGTGACTCTGGGCAAGTCACTCTGTCTGATTCCAATCTCTCTAAAGAATGGGGTTGATAGACCCAGATTTTCACAATCTAGCCAATAGCTCATAGATGCTCAGCCTCCTTAAGAGTCTAGCTAATATGGCAAATCTTCAATAAACTTTGTTTTTGGCTGCAAAAAAAAAAAAGAATGGGGTTGATAATAGCACCTTCCTCTTAAGGTTGTTGTGGGGATGAAAAGAGACATATTTGTAGAGCACTTAACACATTGCTCAGCATCCAGTAAGCACATAATAAATACTTGTTTCCTTCTTTTATGTATTCAAAAGAACATTAATGACACCTTTTTTCCCTTAACTTTTCACTTTTATTTTGATAATCCTATTGCTGGTTCCTCTTCTCCTTGCCCCTTAGTTCTTTCACTACCGTTGAAAGAAGAAAAACAGAACTCATCTCAAATATATATAGTCAAACAAAACAAATCTTCACGTTGACCATGCTCAAAAATAAATGGCTCATTGCACCTTGAGTTCATCACCTACCTGTCAGGAGGTGCATAATGTCTTTGGTCCTCAGGAACCAGGGTTGGCCATTGCATTAATCAGAGTTCTTAAGTCTTTCAGAATTGTTTGTCCATACAATGTTGTTATCATATAAATTAATTTCTGGGTTCTGTTCACTTCACTCTACCTAAGTTCACACAAATCTTCCAAGGCTTGTGTGAAACTATGCCCTTCATTATTTCATACAGAACAATAATATCACATTACATTCACATACAATAATTTGTTCAGTCATTCCCCAATTGATAGGTATCTCCATTGTTTTCAATTTTTGAGCTGCTACAGATACTTTTATACATATTGGTCCTTTTTCTATCCCTATGATCTCATTGAACTATTGTTTTCTAGAATTCCCAGACCAATTCACAGCTTCATCAACAGTATAAGGTTTATCCCAAGTCACTCCTACAATTGTCATTTTCCTTTTTTTTTTGCTATTTTTGCCATTTTGATGAATGTGAGGCAAAACCTCAATGTTGTTTTATTTGCATTTTTAAAATCATTTATGTTTTAGAGCATTTTCTATATGTCAGTTAATAGCATGAATTTCTTCCTTTGAGAACTACCTGTTTATATTCTTAATACATTTATCTGTTGAGGAATGATTCTTACTTTTATCTGTTTGAATTAGTTCCTTATATAGCTTAGATATGAGGGTTTTTTCTGCTATAAGGATTTTTCCCAGTTAATTATTTCTTTTCTAATTTTCATTTGCATTAACTTTTTGAAAAAAAAACTTTTCAATTTTACAAGCATTTATATAGTACCTACTATCTGGTGGGCACTGTGCTAAGCCCACTTTACAAATAGTATCTCATTTTATCCTCACAACAACCCTGGGAAGTAGGTGTTATAGAGATTACCTTGCCCAGGGTTTCATGGCTAGTAAGTTTCTGAGTCCAGATTTGAATTCAGATCTTCTTGACTCCAGACTCTGTGCTCTATCAGCTGTGCCAGCCACCTGCCATGTTAGAACTGAAAGTAACATTAGCAATCATATAGCCCAGTCCCCTCATTTGACAGGTAAGAAAAATGAGGTACATAGTGGTAAAATGACCTCCCCAAGGTCTCACAGGTTCTTCATGGCAAACCTGTGTTTAGAATTCAGGTCTCCTGGGTCCTGATGCAAAATGCTACCTTATGTTGAACTTCTCAGAGCCTCAGTTTCTTTATTTAGTGGGATTAATAATATTTATCCTTCCTGTCTCATCAAAAGATATAAAGTAGGAAAGTGCTTTGTGCCCTGGAAAGTACTGTAAAACTAAAAGATATAATTTATTTTTTTGAGATGAATACAAGTTAATAGGATATAAAATACTAGGTTAATTACAATGAAGCACCCTTTCTATGTTAGGCACTGTGCTAGGCACTGGGGATGTAAAAGACAAAAAAACCTATGTTCAGGATGCTTACGTTGTACTAGGGTGGGGGTAATATATACTCAGGAAGGGAATGAAAAAATATATGGAAAAGAAATACCAAGTGGTGATGGTTGGGGGCGGGGTACTAACAACTGAAGGAATCAGGAATAACCTCTCTCTTGTGGATGGAAAAGACAATGGATCTGAGCCTTTAAATGAGACCGACATTCTGAAAAAGGGGAGGTGAGGAAAGACAGAATTCCAGGTATAGGGGAAAGGCATAGAGACGCCTTATGCAAGGGACAGCAAGTAGATCAGTTTGGCGTGTGAGGGAGGATCATGTGTAATCACATTGAAAGAGAGATTGGAACCAGATTTTGTATTTATATTTTAGCTGAGAGTAGAAGGGAGTCACTGAAGCTTTTTGAGTAGGGGAGAGCTGTGCTTTAGCAATACCAATTTGGCAGCTATGAGGTGGACACATTGTAGAAGGTAGAGGCAAGATGTAGGTTGGCCAGTTTCGGAGGGTTTTGAAATAATCAAGACGACAGGTGATGAACCTTCAAGAGTGCTAGTGGTGGCTGTGTAGGTGCAGAGAAAGGGATAGATGGGATAGATGCTGTGGAGGTAGAATTGATGACATAACAAAATAACAGGGTGTGACTTAAGCAAATGAAAGAAACTTGTTCAGTAAGGGGGAGGTCAATATTGGGTAGTGTTATCTGGGAAAGATTTAGGTAGAAAATAACTTTATGAGCTAAGGAAACATGAATGCTCTAGGTGGTGTGTGGAAAGAGAATAACCAAACCATGTTCTTCTTATAGTCTCCAAATATTATTTCATTTGATCCTTACAATGAACCTGCAGGGTATTTGCTATTATTATTCCCATTTCTCATGTTGAGAAGACAGTCCGTATGGAACTGAATGAGGAAACTGAGGCAGACAGAGGTTTAAGTGACTTGCCCAGGGTCACATAGGTAATACATGTTCTCTAAGGAACATATTCTCAAAAAAGCAGATCCGCTAAATAGTTCCAGAAGGCAGATCAGGAAGTCACTTCCATACCATCATTCAGATAAGTTGTCCTCATTGTGAAGAGTCATCTGCTATAAAGAAAGGTGAGACTTTGTCTTCAGAGAGCTTACTCAGGGAATAATCAGGACACTAGAGCACATTTGGGTGGGAGTGGTAAGGCAAACCATACAATCAAACATTGAATGTTTACAAGTTAAAATTCATCTGAAAGTTTCAGTCCAAGCTCTTAAAGAGCTGAGGGGACACAGAAAAAGAGGTAGATGGCTAATGTAATGGAATTTTCTGTTCTTAGGGTACACAAGTAGATGGGAACTCAAGGTTGGAGTCTGAAAGGCCTTGGATTTAAACCAGTTCACAAGGATTTATTGAATTCCAGTTCTCATTGCCCACCATTGTGGAGGAGGGTACTCATGGAGTGATCATTAGATATGAGGAGTACTTAAGGATCCTAGACCAAAATACTTTGCCCTGAGAGTTTGTGCACATTAAAAATAATTTGTGTATGTGTCTGCCAATAGGAACCAGCCTGACTCCCTTAGCTTTGAATTCAAAGCAACATGTCTTTAAAATTGTGACTGTTGTATTGACATGGGTGTCCCTGGGTGTTCTAGGAGTGTCCATACCTGCCATCCAAACTGAAGCAAATGGGTCATCTGAGGCTGGGAGGCTAAATTCAAGTTTTCCATTTCAAAGGTTTCTACCACCTAATTTTAGAGACTGCAGCTCAGATTTAAAGGATAGGAATCTGTCTGGATTAGGGCTGAATGAAATGCCAAGAAGCTAATGCAGACGAGACACTTGGAGGATTCTTTCTTTGTTAGAGGGATGCAGAGCACCAGATAAACCAATGTTTGGGCACCACTGCAGACATATGTCAGAGGCAGTCAACTCTCGATTGTCTACACATGGATTATATGCTTTGTGACTCCTCTAGGGCTAATTTTTGGTTGTAGGCTGTCTTGTTCTATCCCTCGGCATGCTTCTGACTCCTTTGACCCAACTAGCATGTACTTGGATGTTTTCTAATCAGCATAAATAAAACATTATTAAGAGGGCAAATTTGCCTTTGTTTCTTTTTTTAAAGCTAAATAGAAGTGGTTTTGGGATTATCTATTGTTTTGTATTATCTATGCTCCAACTCCCCTCAAAACAGGGAATGGCTAATCAAAATTTAACCATATTCTTGAAATTCCCTCCTTCACCCTCCCTGCCCCAAATTTGCATTCTCTCCTGATCCTTTCCTATGGTTCAGACCAAGGCTGGAAAGGCAAGACCCAGTGCTGAACCCTGAAACCCAGGGGAAGCTTGACATGACAATTCAACCCTGACACATATGAAGTCTTTTGCCAAATTCAGGTCCCCAAGGACCTCCAGAAAAAAAAAAAAAACCCAAAAAACTTGAGCAGTCCTTTCCTCAGGCAGAGCTCCCAAGGAAGAGCAGGCAGGCAGGCAGACCCTCAGCCCCCTTGTTCATCCCCCTAGACAGAATGAAACCCAGTTGAGCAACGTAAAATAACAAGGGGGCCATTCCACGTCCCACGCCTTTGTCAGTCAGCCTGTGTGTATTCCACCTTAAAAGAAAAAAAAATCCGTACCGTGTGCAGAGAAGACTGTACAGAGTGGGCCCCCTGCTCTTTTCAAAGAGGGAATGTAAGCAGATCTCAGAAGAAACCACTTGGCTCAGCAGTTTGGGGGCTTGTTGTAATTGGCCTGGCCTGAAAGAATTCAGCAGCCTGTACCTGTGCCAAGAAAAATGCAAATGTTTCCCTGAGACAGAGGCACTTGGGGTGGACGAGCGGAGCTGGGCCCTGCTCGGAGCCTGAAGACTGGAGCACAGAAGGCAGAGGGGCTCTGGAAGGCTGCCTCTTGGCCTCAGAAATGGGCTTAGAGCACCCTGACTGAGACCATTATTGCAGAGCAGGGGACTTGGTATTCTGACCGAGCTGCCTCCCCAATAGCAGGGACAGGGCGACCAGCCTCTTTGGGAGGTTACTTCCCTCCTTTAAGCAACCTCATTGTTCTCTGGGTAGAAAAAGGCTAGCTTCTACAGGGCTTTCCCTTGGCCCCAAGCAACAATGGGCAAAAAACAGTCTCCTCTCCCAACGTTCCAGAAACAGTGGAGACGTTTCCCCAGCCTTCTCTGGTCAGGTGGAAACTTCTCATGCAGTGGCTACTCCCACTTCTTAGGCCTTGAATCATCCTGTTAAGAGTGGATAGCACTAGGGTGACTACAGCACTGGGGAGACAAGTGCCATCTGTTTCTTAGCAGAGTATTCCTAGCACTATTTCCTTTAGGGCCTAGCACAGAGCCGGGCACATAGGAAAACCTGAATCAAGACTGGGCCGACTCAGACTTTCCTGAGAACCAAGGATTCCATACAGCATGAAGGGCCTCATAAAGTCCTCCCCTGGGAAGCAGGTGAGTTAATCAGACTAATGAGTAAACTGAGGTAGAAAGCTTGAATGTCCATTCGCGGGTGCTACTCTAGCTGCCACGTTCAGGTCAGGTTTCAGTTCTGTTTTTTCTGCATTCATAGTATCTTGAATATTCTGTTTCTTCTTGTCCCATTGGTGTTTTGCCCTTATTCACCCCTAAAGGCTCCTAAACAACTCTAGAGCAGCACTCGTGGCTTCCTCAGTGGCCTTGATGTCCTGGGATACCCCCATGCCCTGCTCTCTTCTCCCTACCCCCATCCGTTCCCTCTCCTCTGCCAGTTTTGGCCATCTGTCTCTCTCTGATCTCATTTCTCCCCCTCTTTCCCCCTCCCCAGGCCCCATTCCATCTTCCTGCACTGCCAACTCTGCCCTCGTCTCAGGCCCCCTGTTTCCTCTCCTCCTCTGTTGGAGGTGGGTTCTTTGTTGCCTCTGCCCCAGCTGTCTGGAATGGGTCTGCCCGCCTCACTGACTTTGAATTCCTTTTCATAACACTGCCCCAAACTCATGTCATGCAGGCAACCCCACATGGATATCCCCACTGCCCCCCAACATATTATTATTCTCTTCTTGTTGACAATTCTTCACCTTCTTTCTTGTCTACTGCCCCTGCCTTCTCCCACATTGTCACATATTCTTGAGCCTTGTCTCAGAACTAAGTGCAAAATATCTCTCAGCCTATAACAATCTCACCCCTTTACTAAAGTTATCCTAAGTCTGGTAAGAAACAGCGGCCCAAAATACAAGCCACAAGAATGAAATATTTTAAAAATTTGGCAAAATTTTTATTTTCGTTCAGTCTGCTTTATTTCAAACCCAGCCCATGGACTCTGAGCTCAGTGTCCATAGTTGATACTGTGTTCACTTTTCCCGGTTTATCTGCCTTTATCCATGTTCCTTTGTGCATGTCTTCTGTCCATCCCTCACCCCCACGTCCTTGGAGTTGTCCTTCATGGAGATAAAGACTTTGCCATCTCCTTCTTCACTGTTTTCCATCTTGTGGGTGCTTAATGCTTCACCCTAAGGGAAAGCCTAAGATGAATAGTTCTTTAGGAAAGTAAAAAGAAAGTGGAGCTACCTGAGTCTGGGTTTACTTTAGATGATCAGCTTAGGGGTTAGAGCACGACACCTGTTTTATCAGATTAGATGTTCTCTGTGGGGCCACAACTCTGTATAGGATCTTATTCCTTGGTCAACCTATGTGGAAAAGGGATAGAGAGGACTTTTCAGTCCTAGTAATGAGCATTTTGGCTTTCCTTGGACTCATCGTGTGGTTTACCAGATAATATCCCCTGATTTGGAGAGAGCTGGGTGGTGCAGTGACTAGACCATTGGAGTTGGAGTCAGGATGATGACTTGAATTCAGATCCAACCTCAAATACTTATTAGCTATGTGACCCTGGGCAAGTCACTTAATCTTTGTCTGCCTCCATTTCCTCATCTGTAAAATAGGGATAATAACAGTATCTACCTTGCAGGGTTGTTGTAAGGATGTTGCAAACCTCAAAATGTTGTATAGATACTATTTGTTGTTGTTGTTGTTATTATCTCTTCCTAAATGTTAATGGTCACAATGGATGATCCAGAATATAGTTTCCTTTCCATCTAATGTCTTTGCTAGGGGAGTGAAGGGACCCTTTCTCTTGCTTCCTAGAAGGATGAAATGATTCCTGTGTGGAGCTAGGGGAGTTAAGAGCAGGTTAGAATTTGCAAATTGCAATCAGTCAACAGTTTCACTTTCTCTTTAAGCAATTCTCCCCACTTCTGTTTTCTCAGGGTGGGAAAGCCAGGTGAGATCTTTTTTAAGATCTCTAACCTAAAATCTTCCCTCAGGCCTCTAGCACCCTCCCAGTCTCCCTCCCCACCCTTTTTAAAACTCTTCCTTTAAACTATTCTGTCTTGTACAGATGGATCAGAGAAATGGATTTCCTTCTGTTAAAAAAGTAAGTGTCCTTTAGCCCCCTGATCCTTCTTCCTTTCCCCTATGGGGAACTTCTCCTTTCTCTGTAGCTTCCTATCCTGAATTCTGCCTCGTTTTGCATCACACAAGCAGGAATCTGTTTTGGAGGAATGCTGTCTGAGCTACTTCCTTACCATGAGACGCAGAGGTGATGATCCCTCTGGACTCTGCCTTTGCCAGCTGGGTTCACTTTTTGGTACCACATTTGAGGAAGGACATTGGAAAGCTACAGAATGTCTAGGGTTGGACATCGAGTATGGACATTGGATCATAGCTTTAGAGCTGGTTGTTCAGTCCATTCAGTCGTGTTTGACTTTTTGTGACTCCATTTGGGGTTTTCTTGGCAAAGAATACTGAAGTGGTTTGCCATTTTACAATCCAATTTACAGCTGAGGAAACTGAGGCAAACAGGGTTAAGTGACTTGCCCAGGGTCACATAGCTAGTAACTGTCTGGGGCCAAATTTGAACTCAGGATCTTTCTGACTTCAGGCCTGGCGCGCTATCCACTGTGCCACCTAGTTTGAATCTTAGAGCTTGAAGACCTCTGAAATCCTTTCCAACTCTTGAGATTCTGTAATTCTGCAAGTGCCTGAACTAGATGTGGACTAGTCAACTGGTCAACGTGAACAGGAAATCCCCTGCAACTGCACATTTCCCTTCAAATCTTGGCAAGCTTATTTCTTTTGTTTCAGCTGGCCCAGCTGCTAAGAAGACTGTAAGTGTCTCGAAGGCAACACGCTCTTCTGTATCCCTCTCAGCTCCAAGAAGAGTGCTGAGCACATGTGGACACTTGGTCAGCACTGTCCCCCCACCCCTTGCCTCCCCCTTCCCCCGTCTCCCTTCGCTCTTAATAGTTTTTGTTTGTTTTTGTTTTGTCCCTGTGACTGTCCCACTCAACTCAGACAATAACCTCACCACCTTGGAAACATAGCAGGCCTCTGATTTTTAACAGATGCTCTTACTATTGTAGATCTCACCCTCCAGCTCATGTTCTCAATCAGGTCCAGGGCAGAGCTATCCCGCATGCTTACATTTAGTTCAATGTCCGAATTGGCATTTTCCATATCAGAGAGCACATGCAGACATACATGGTCTTTGCAGTGAGTTTGTATGCTGGCACTAAACTGGTCCAGGGCTCAATTTGCGGAGGAGAATTATACTGAAGCCTCTTCTGAGGGCTGGTAAATAGTTTTGCTAAGTCTGCATACAAATGAATCACCAATTTGATACTGTTGATGTGCTTTGGAATGTTTTTTGGACATGATGATTAATTTCTACTGGTGACTACTGTAGTACAGAGGAAAACCAAGCTGGATCTGGAGTCAGAAGACCTGGATTCAAACCCTAGCTTTGCCACTCATTCACTACTGGAATCATTTTGTGGAAGTCATTTAACATCTCTGGGCCTCAGTTTTCTTATCTGTAAAATGAGTGGGCTGAGCAAGATGATGTTTAAGGACCCTTTCAGCTCTAAATGACCCTACAACTTAACCTGTTTTTTTGAATATCTGTGTAGCACCCAACTGTGTCATCACAGCTGGTGGATGAGTATTATCTTAAGGTGAATTAATCAGTTATTTAAAGGTGCATCTTTTTATCACATCCTAAGGGAAGATAGTGAGTACCCTTTCTTTCTACAAACATTCAAGAAATCCTAGCCACCCTAGTTTGGGAACTAGTAGACCTTATTTTTTTTTTTTTAACACAAAGTGTTAGCCAATTCACCTTATTCCTGCAGGCTTGTTTGTCTCTCTACGGAATGGGATTAATATTTACTTGTTAGGATAGCCGGTTAAGAAAGGATGACATGGTATATCCCTGGAGAAAGATATTATCGGAAGATTGTACATTTAGATTCAACCCCTCATTTATGAAGTTTGGGGAGCACAGAGGTACCAAGGGTGTCTGTGATACTGAGGGCCTCAGCGTCCATCTGGGCTGCTGGGAGCCTTTGAAGCATTGCTCTGCTCTCAGACTGCAGAGACCACGCCTGTCTCCCCAGAGCTGCGCCATGTGAATGCCCGACATTATGATGAGCTTGTGCCGATTAAGGAATTGGACTCCAAACCCTGGGCAAATGGATGCCAATCACCAGTTCCCATACACAGTGTAATCTGTGCAAACTTCATTACTCATGCGGTGCTCACACGGGTACCAGAGACTGCTGGGTCCAGAGCTCCCATTTCCAAAAAAATTGTTTCCTCTGATTAATCACCTAGACAGCCCACTTCACACACAGGCAGTAGTTATTCATTGCTGGAGTCGCACCCCATCCTCCCAGGGGCACACTCTTGGGGGGTGTGTGTGTGTGTGTGTGTGTGTGTGTGTGTGTGTTTGTGTGTGTGTATCTCTGCATATGCCTGTGCCTTCCTTTGCCTTCTTCTCATGGGAACTCACCTACCAACTCATGACTTGTAATGCACATACCATTCCTCCAAACCTGGGGCTGTGCCCTGTCATGCCCCACGTCCCCCACAAGGGGGAGCCCCTGGAGGGCAGCTGGGGCTCAGTGATTTTGGTAGCATTGAAGTTTTTTTTTCTTCCCTTCTCCTAAAGTGGCTTTTGCAGACCCAACATTTCTTTGCTCCAATGTTGGGGGCTGAGGGCACAGTTTTGGAGGGTTTATAGGCTGTAACTTCAGCCTTATCTTAGACTCCATTGTCTGTTTTTATTTACTTAGCCCTATAAAGTAGAATTGAAAAGAAACAAGGGGTTCAGTCTGCAAGACACCCACAGGCTGCAGTCCCTGGTCAGAGGCAGGACGACCTGAGCCAGACTGCACCCAGCAGCCTAGGGGAAAGCCCAGAGGAACTGGGGACTCCAGAGCACAGGTAGGTTCCCAAGAGAGAAGAAGCAGCTGCCCTTGCACCCCTAGGGGTTTGGCTGTTTGTCAAAGTAACAGGTATATTCTGAGGACAAAGGGAGTGGTCAGTAGAGAAGCAACCAGATTAAAAGTGAGGAGGGAGGAGAGGTAGGATAGGGAGATAAATGTGGGTGCAGGGTAGGGGCACGCAGGGAAAGAAATTAAATTTGCTGCAGTCCATGGGGGAGGGGAGCTAAATCAGTCTCAGAGACTTCAGCTGGCTTGAGTCAATTTCAACTCCAGCTGCCCTGGAAAACTTCTCAAGACATCAGAGTTGTCGAGAAAGAGTGATAGAAAGCAGACAGTTCAGAGTGGACCAGGTTTTCTATGAATGTTGCATGAATCCTTCTGGGGCTCTTAACTCCCCATGTTGTAGGACCACTTCTGCCCCTTGTCTTTTGACTTGGAACCAGCCAGCTTTTCTAGATGTTCGGTAGGGTTGTCGGCTTCCACCTTCTCTCCTCTTTCTTCTCTGGTTCTCTTTGTGTGTCACTGAGCTCTCGTGCCATCTCTCATGCTCTTCAGTTTGGTGACATCCAAGGGCAGCCTCTCTTGGGGGATGAAGCACTTGCTACAGAGCTAGATAAATAGCAACAGACAAAAGAGAATCAAAATGGACTGTGCTTCCAGTCTAGGGGGGTTTGAAGGGGGGTGTCTATGTTTTTCCATTTTTTTCTTCACAGGGGAAATTGGAGAAGCAGTGATTAAACCCCTATATATTCTACTGCAGGGGTTCTTTAGCCTTTGTGTCTTGGAGTCTTTGGGCAGTCAGGCTAAGCCTCCAGAACTTTTACCAGAATAATGTTTTAAAGGCATAAAGCAAAATGCATAGGATTCTACAGTACTAGAGTTATCAACATTTTTGAAATACAAGTTTACGGACCCCAGGGCTAAGTATTCCTGCTCTGGTAGTTGGCACAATCAGACTTTATCAGGCCCGCTTTGGGTAGGTAAGTCTTGGGTAGGAAAAGCATCCCTTCTCCTCTGTGTAGGGAAGCTTTGTTGTACGTACGTCTCGTGCTTGATAGGGAACTCTGGATTTTATAGAGTCCTTTCAGCTCCCTCCAGATCTTCACCTGTCAGCCCTTGGTTAGGTTTTCATGGTTTTCAAACATGGCAGAGGACTCATGGTGTCTGCTTGGTCACCTGAGAAGGTTGGTGATTTGACTGTGTCCCAGGCTCTCTGCTGTCCAAGTAACCATCACAGCCCAGCTAAAGGATAGGGCAAGGCTGGTTATGTTTGCGATAACAGGGTTGCCATCTCTTTACTATTCTTGCCCAGGATGGCTTCTTTGGCTTCTTTAAGAGTCATATTTTGTTCATTAAAATGTCTCAAGTGGAATGGTAGGTGATGCAACACTGGCCACTTCCGTTTCCTTCAATGACTTTGAAAGTAAATGGGGTATACACAGACACGTTCTTATTTGTCGCCACCTTTCCTTGTGTGCTTCATGCTGGTGATCCACCTTTATTCCAAATTTACACAAACCTGCCCTTTGTCCAGTGGTTGAAGCATTTCCCAATTTGTTTGTCCCTCCTCTACCTCTCCCCCCCCCACCCCCTGGACCCAAAAGCTACTGAATTGAAATTCCTGGAAAATTCCAATTTTAAACCATAGGCCCAACTACGTCACAGAAGTGACGTAAGTCAGAAGGGACCTTAGAGATGATTGATTTCAATCCCCTCATTTTGCAGATAAGGATGCCAAGGCACAAAGAATGACTTCTGTACAAAGGAGATATTAACACTTACCTCAGAAGGGTGGTGTGAGAATCAAGAAAGATATTTGTATGTAAAGTACTTTGCAAGCCTTAAAACACTATATAAATGTAAAGTTTTGTTATTATTTTTGTTGTTCAGGATTACACAACTATCCATAAGACACAGGGGAAGAGCAAGGGCTCTGGGGGTCAGAAGACTTGGTTTCAAGTCTCATTTCTGAACCTTATGACCTTTAAAAACTCATTTTAAATATGTAAGTTGCTGAGAGCCTATCTAGTAGATACAAGATATTGATGTTCATTACAAGGAACAGAATAGAAATTGATCTGTGATCTTTTTTAACCACATGAATTACATTTGGTGGTCACTTCTGGATAGTTATCCAAAAGAGCTGAAATACTGACACAGAGGCCTCTTTCTCCCCATTCAATTAACTCTAAATTAACTCCTTCTGAACCTTCTTCTTCTCTTCTACCTCTGTCTCATTTTTCAGCAAAGGCAAGCCCCTTCACCTCGGTTTTCTCATCTGTGAAATGGGAAGGTTGCACTAGGTGGCCTCTGAAATCCCACATGCCTCCCGATCTATGAGTCAGTGTGTCAGAGCTGAGATTCACACCTAAATCCTGCGATGCCAGATCCAGGTGCCAGATACCTGTCACTGAGGCAGCTAGGTGGTATGGTGGATAGTTTACTGGCCTTGAAGTCTATCAAATCGGAGTTCAAATGTGGCCTCTGTCACTTATGGGCTAGGTGACTCTGGGCAAGTCACTTAACTTCTGTCTGAGTTTTCTCAACTGTAAAATGGGACAACAGCAGTATGTTGTGAAGATCAAATGAGATAATATTTGTAAAGGGCTTAGCATGGTGCCTGGCTTGTAGTTGGCACTTAATAAAGGCTTATTCCCTTCGTTTCCTCTGTCCACCATGCTAAACCACCTTGTGTCTTGTACATATATCCTGTTTAAACTATAGAGGCAGTTTCCTTACGTACATCAATGGCTCATCTTCCCATGGTCCCTTAACCCTCCTATGTAACTTTCATATATATGCCCAAATGTCTCTCTGGTCAAAGCATGTACTTTCTCTTTCATACAAATATGTTTCAGTGCAACGCAATATGTAACTAGATGGATGGATGGAAAGATCATTTATTAAGCGTGTATTATATACTGGAAGCAGCTAGGTGATTTAGTGGATAGTGCACCAATCTGGAGTCAGGAAGTCCTGAATTCAAATCTAGCCTCAGACACTTACTGGTTATGTGACCCTGGGTGAGTCACTTCACCCTCTTTGCCTCAGTTTCCTCAATTGTAAAATGAGCTGGAGAAGGAAATGACAAACTACTCCAGTATCTTTGCTAAGAAAATCCGAAATGGGGTCATACAGAGTCAGATGTGACTGAAAAACGACTGAACAACCACATGTGCCAGGCACTGTGCTAAGCACTGGGAATGCACATAAAAGCAAAAAAGAAAATAATCCCTGTCCTCAAGGAGCTTACATTCTGAAGGAGAAAGACAACACGTAAAAGGAAGCTGAAAAATGAGACAGAGGTAGAAGAGAAGAAGAAGGTTCAGAAGGAGTTAATTTAGAGTTAATTGAATGGGGAGAAAGAGGCTTCTGTGTCAGTATTTCAGCTCTTTTGGATAACTATTCAGAAGTGACCACCAAATGTAATTCATGTGGTTAAAAAAGATCACAGATCAATTTCTATTCTGTTCCTTGTAATGAACATCAATATCTTGTATCTACTAGATAGGCTCTCAGCAACTTACATATTTAAAATGAGTTTTTAAAAAATACATTTAAAAAGTCATTTATTTTGAATCTCATCTGAAGCAATTAAAAACATCCTGACATTTAAGGTGATATTTTTTCCTAAGTAAAATAATTATAAATAATACTAATTACGAACAAATCATTCAGTTACTCCTAGTCTGGTTCAACCTTTAGGTTAATAAACCAACCCATTAAAATTCATCTTGCTCAAAGGACTAATTTGTTGAAAAAAAATGTGGCGACCTTTTACCACAAGTATGATTGATCTATTCTCCAACAACAATCAGAGACATCTTTTCTCAGAAGAGAGTATGGTCAAGTGGTTGGTGTAGGAGCAGGAGACACTGGGGTCTCTTTGCCCCTCCTTGCCAGTGATTCTTGCTTTGATTGGTTGGTAAACCAAAAAACAAGCCCCCCTCCCCACACACGTACACAACTTTTACGTTGTAATTTAAAAAATACTTTGGACTTCTCCAAATGCCTTCAAAATGTCATGAATTCAATGCCCATTTTAAGCTTTCAGGACCCGTGTTTCATAACGGGTGTTTGGCAGTCACCCAGTCTGGTGGAGGTTTCTGGTGATCCTTACTGTTCCCCCTGCCTGCCTCTATTATTTCTCTCTATCAGTGAAGGGAAGACAAGAAACAGAGAAGAAAATAATGCAGAAAGGAGAATATTTTGACGACTAATAATGGAACACATGTTTTGGGGTGGATGGGAATTCCGTCCACTGAGCAAGTCCCAAACCTGCTGTAATTTAGCAGATGTTGTCCCAGGCTCAGAGAGGTTAAGCAGCTTGCCTATAATCACACAGCAAATAAATGTCAAAAAGGGACTTTAAACCCAGGTCTTCCTAATTCTAAGTCTAGCACTCTAACCACTGCACCACACTAACTACGTATTGGAATTTTACCATGAAAATGATCTAGGCTGGGCTACCTGATCAAAATACACCTGTAGCCCTCTGACCCTTAGATCTGGAAGTGGCTCTTGGCAGATACTCCAGAGAGAAGTCATATGGTGGAGAGACTTCAGTATCGGGACACAGAAGGCCTGTATTTTGTTTTCTGTTTTACTAGTGACTTGCTATTTGACCTTGACCTGGGTAATTGTATTGTCTCCTTTTTTATGACAAGGTAGTACTAATGCTAGTAAAGTAAACCGGGGTGGTCCAGCCTTTTCATTGCCTGGAAAATACTCCCTTTTCCCTCTGTTCCATAAACAGCACCTGTGCTTCAAAGGATGCCCTTTCTGATGCCTCCCAAACTCCCCAACCCCTCTTTTAATTAACTCTTCTGTATTTAACCACCTTATATTTATTTTTGCATTTATTTCATGTATTTCCATATATGCACATCATTTCTGCCCTAATAGAATGTAAGCTCCCTGACTACAGAGATTTTCTTGTCCTTTATCTAGGTACTAACAAAGTAATGATGATTGCTAACATTTATATAGCAAGTTAAGGTTTGCAAAGCACCTTCACAAATATTATTTCATTTGCTCCTCACAACAAGCTTGGGAGGCAAGGCCTATTATTATCCTCATTTTAGAGGTGAGAAAACTGAGACAAGGAGTGGTTGGTCACACAGCCGGTGTGGTTATGATTTGCCACTAGGACTTCCTGACTCTATCCCAAGCTGCTGCAGATCCTGACATACAATAGATTCTTGTTTTTGTTTTTGTTTTGTTTTGTTTTTTGTTGTTGTTGTTTTTGAACACAATAGATTCTTGACATGTGCTTATTGATTGTTAGACAGTATTTGACTTTCAATACAAAAGTGATAATCTAAAACAGCAGATAATGCACAAATAAATGTATCCTGGTCTTTGGAATACCTTAACTCTTTTCTTTTTTAGCTTATTTTTAGAAGCAAGAGATTTACCTTCACTAATTATGTTTGGCTCAGGTTAATGTTAAAATGAGTTTGTATTCCCAGAGCACATGCCAAGTGAGCCAGAGTTTGGCAACAAAGGTGCTGGGTGGCATTTAGAAAGAAATATATCAGAGGAGGGAGACATCGTGATGGACTAAAGTGAAATAATCCACCTATGGATAATAGAGAGTCGTTTGCCAAAAAACCAGAAGATACTTATGATCTTATACTCCTTTGGAAAGAAAGGCAGGCCAAAGGGATACTGAAACAAAGGGCATTAATTGTCTCTTTGCTCTCATGTCAGAACCAAGGTGGAGATTTGAGAGACTCCACATGCCTGGAATGGTGCTCAGACCACAAGATCTCACCTCGCTTGTGACCCCAGATGTCCAGGAGCATCATATAGGTGGCTGGTTCTCAGTAGGGTGTAATGGCATGCCTGTGACATTTACTCATGAAACCAGAAAGGCCAATGGTGCCAGAAATAGGGGCTTTGGTTGCTCCCACAGACAGGATACAGTTCTGATGATGATTCTTGTGATTCATCAAGGAGGGGAAATAAACCATCCACAAAAAAACACCCTTCCTCTCTGGCCTCATGACTCATGAGTTTTTTAGTGTGACCCATGGAAAGCCCCAGGGTCCAGGCAAACTTTGGGGGTTCAATATCAGGTTACCTGTCTTCACCATTCATGGATCACAGAGCATCTTTTGTCAATCTTGCCCCTGGGGACAGCACAGAAGAGGGCGTTTTGGACTAGGTGGGGCACCTTCTTGTATTGCTTCTTAGTATTACAGTCAGGGAGTAGGGTGGGCAAATTGCTCTTACTCTGATTGGCTGGAGTTGACAGCTGGTAGATGGATATCATTCTTGCATGGAGACTCACAGCATTGGGTCGCCAGATGTTCCGATTTTACACTTGCTGCTGGGCAAAGGAAGGCATCCTGCTAATTCAGAAACTTGAGTACTTTGTGGTTTTGACAGGCAACTAATCTTTCTACACCTACTGATCCATAACCTTTGGACTCACTGCTCCCATTTCCTTTTGCATTGTCCCGATCCCCTAATGATAAATTCTAGATGGCAGCTGCCTCTGTACTTAAAGACCATACAGACATTAATGCCTATTACAACAAAGTGAAAGGTGGGAGTGGCCATATTACTTTGTTGTCATGGAATGTCAGGGTATCAGATTTTGTTTAAAATAAATGGGCCACCACCTGGAGCAGGGGAATTCAACAAGGCAGTGAAGCATAATGGTTAAACAGCTGGACTTGTAGTCAGGAAGACTTGGGTTTGAATCCTGCCTTAAATACTTATTAGGTATGTGCCTCTGGTTAAATCACTTGGATGATGCAGTGACTTATGGAGAAAAATGGAAAGATGAATAGTTTGGGGGATCTGGCTATAGTAGTTGGTAGTGTAAAGTGACTTGGGGTGAGTTGGGGTGGGGATGGGAGGAGGAGAAGAAGGCAGGGAATTTCTTCTGCCCTTGGGATTCTATAAAGTGAAAATCTCAGTGCTTCTATTTCCTCACCTGTAAATTGAGGTGGTGTTGCTAAAGTAATGTATTGTGAAGAGCTTGGTCACTAAAAGAGATTATTAGTAGGAAAGAAGGATTCTTTCTCAACTGAGAGGTTCTGTAGATTTATTCCTTAATGAGAATCATGGTCCTGCTAAAGAAAATGGCCTAGCCATTCTTAGAGGAAAAAAAAAAAAACAAAAGAAAACAAAGTGGATTTAGAATTTATTTAGCCCAGATTATGACAAACAGTTGGGAGAGCAAGTGACTGGATTAATTCTTCAGTATACAGAGGCAACTAAGTGGTACAGAGTATAGAGTACTAGGCCTGGAGTCAAGAAGATCTGAGTTTAAAACTAGTCACAGACACTTATTAGCTGTGTGACCCTGGGTAAGGCACTTAGCCTTTGTCTGCTGCCATTCTCTCAACTATAAAATGGGGATAATTAGAGCCCCTACCTCCTTGGGTTGCTGTGAGGATCAAATAAGATGTTATTTGTAAAGTGATTAACACAGTGCTTGGCATGTAGTAAGTGCTTAATTAATGCTTGTTTCTTTTCTTCCTGGGAGAATATTGATGTTAAAGAAAAGATTGGGCTGCTCCTGAAATGGGAGCAGTTTAACATCCCTGGATTTGCTGTAGGTTGACAGGTCTAGAGCTCGACAAGACCTCAGAGGTCATATAGTTTACATTACATTACATTTACATGTGAGAAAACTGAGGTCCTGCAAGGGTAAGTGATTTGTCCAGTAGAACCAGTGCTCTTCCCACTGTACCACTAGGCTGTTCCCCAGATATGATTCAGTATGACCTTTGTGTCCTATTTCAATTCTGGGGAGAATCCATTTGCAGATGCTCCCCAAGGCAATGAAAGGATGCATGGTAGGCATAGCCAGGCTATAGAATATTATTTTTATGACAGATATTACTAACAGACATCAAAGACATGTACAACTAGAAAAGGATGTGGGCCAGATACATAGTAAAAGGGCAAGATTATAGATGGACCACATGAGTGCCATACTAGTATTCCTGAAGTCTTAGAAGAATTAGGACAAACCTCGTTGGAAGAATTACAGAAAGACACACGCGAAAATCACTTAGGATGAAAAAAGTGCAAATAGGATGTGATTTGCATCAGTGGAAGGGACCCCCATAGTAATGAGATCATGTCTCTAACATAATATGAAGGAAAATGCAGTGTACCATTTTTGCATTAGAAATGGACTAAGAATTTGTTCAGAGGGTTATTGTACAAACTTATCTCTTTTGTTATATCTATCAAGCAATATTATACGATTTTTAACATCTGTGTGGAGATACCTTGTTGGAGGAGAGAGCCTTAAAAGTAGAGTTTTGCTCTCCTTATTCAAGTGGTTTTTTATAGTTATCAAATGATAAACATGATAGGGTTTTGTATTCTTTATACCTTTCAGATAGCTGTATAACTGTGAAGGTGAGGTCTGCTGTCAAATATCATTTATAAAATCCTGCCCATCCCTTTTTCATACCTTCATCAAGTATGTAAGGATGCTCTGCATATGTGTAGAATATTCTTTTAAATTTTTTTTGTACAGAAAGGAAAGTATCATATATTATGTTGATAATCATAAGGTACGTGATTTTCCCCCCAATTGTTTGTTGACCTTATCACTTTCTTCTATCTTGAGAACTGAATCCTTAAGCCCTAAGAAATGTATTGATGTGAATGGTCACCTCCTTTCTGCATGCTTGGTCTCATCCACTTCCTCTTCCAATCTGTGTTTTCTTTATATAATGTACCAGGGACTGTGATGTTACAGCATGGATTTTGTGGTTCCATTTTGATTGAGAAAAGAGTTTGTTGTGGGAATTTTGATGGTGCTTTACTCACCTGAACATCTCCCTATTAAAAAGCTTAGATGAGTCTAGCAAAACAGACATGTTTATTCCAAAGCCCTTTGACTAAGGATCCTCTTGATGGTCATGTGCAAGTCTGAGGGAAGGTCAAATACATTTTAGATATGACCTTTTAAGTAAATGCTGCATATTTACCATCCCATGGGGATGTCTTAAATAGTCCACTCTCTCATAGCCTGGAAGTACATTGGGAGTAAAATGAAGGAAATCAGCAATCAGTGTTCTTTTCTATTCAGCTAGCAAAGGGCTATTTCTAAGACTGATCTAGGGATAATATTCCTTTTTTTATAGGACAAAATGGAACTGAAATGTGGGAATTAATGCTTCCTCTCTCCACTCCCTACCCTGCCTCTCTTATTTAAAAGTGCCCTCTGGTTTCGCTTATAAGGATTATAGTTCATGTTGGATGGGACCCTATGGTAATTGACAGGAAGAAGTAATAGTAGATAGAGCTGTAGTCATGGGAAAAAAAATCACTTTTCTCTTCCAACTCTTCCTTTGCTCAGTGAGCACTGGCCATTTCTTCAATATAGTTGTACAAATGAATGCAGAAAAAAAATTATATCTTTCCTCTATAAGCCTAAATCCCAGTTCCTGTCACTACCCTTTTCCCTTGCACTGTGTGTGCAGGAAGTAAAGGAATAAAATGAAAATATTTATTACTGTGTCCCTAGTATAAGCTATTCACACTACCTCCTTCCAGAATTTTTCTTGAAAGGACATTATCTTATTCTGATTATTCTTTCACCCCATATCCCTTCTTCACTGTGGCATTTAATTTATAGTGTTTCATACTTGTTGACACATAGCTTGGTAATCATTCTCAAATCATTTAATCACTGTGTATTTTATCTACATAAAATAGATTGGGAATTCACTGAAGACAGGGACTGTGTTGTGTATTTTTTAATTGAACTGAGTGATTTTTATGTCTCCTGAATAATGTCTCTCATAGTACTCAGTACCCCACAGATAGTAAATAGTATTTGCTCACTGCTTGACTAATTATTCGTTTTCATTAGATAAGTAAACCCCTGCTTCTAAGGCCAGCTTAATTTTTTTTTTTTATATTCTGCCCTTTCCCCATATTGAAAATGGCTTCAGTGATACCTGCATTTTGTTGTTCAGTATTTCAGTTGTGTCTGATTCTTTGTGACCCCATTTGGGGTTTTCTTGGTAAAGGTACTTGACCTTGTCCTTCTCCAGCTCATTTTACAGATGAGGAAACTGAGACAAACAGGGTTAAGTGACTTGCACAGGGTCACACAGCTAGTAAATACCTGAGGCCAGATTTGACCTTACAAAGATGAGTCCTCCTGACTCCAGGCCTGGTGCTCTATCCACTGTGCCACTAGCTGCCTCCACAATGATACCCGTATGTAAAGTAGCATTTCAGGAATCACATTCATCCTGTTTCATTTGTATCACATCATATTATACCTACTTTTTTGGGAAAAGGTGTTTCTCGAAGAAATAATGAACTTCTGGGGTGAAAGGAGATAGCTTCTTGAAGTGTGGGTCAGAGGCATTTTTTATTGAGCACTCAGCTATTCTGTGTCATGTTGATTTCCTCAGGATATGAATCAGAGAAAAACTTATCCTGGAGAGAGTAGAGAAGAAAGGGAAAGGATTCTTCATTGGTAAGGAAGTCAATTTACACACTTGTCCTTTTCATAGTGAGTCATTGACTCTGATACATTTCACAGCAATGTCTATGTGTTTCCCAGTCTGACATTTGAAGTGTCAGCCAAATAAGGGAGAGGAAAGAAAGGGACCACTGTGATTCCACCTAGTTACCATTCATAGAAGGGAGCTTGAGAAAATCATTCACTCTCCTGCCTTTAGGCAGGACCTTATCTAAAATCATCCAAGATAGAGAGTTATCTCTTCACCAGTGGACCTTCTGCATTCTCCCCCAGCAGTCTAATCACCTTGACTGTGAAGTTTCTTTCTCATCTCTTACTTATTCTTTTTTTTTTTTTTTTTTGATGAGGCAGTTGGGGTTAAGTGACTTGCCCAGACTCACACAGCTAGTGAGTGTTATGTGTCTGAGAATGGATTTGAACTCAGGTCCTCCTGACTTCAGAGCCGGTGCTCTCTCCACTGTGCCACCTAGTTGCCCCCTACTTATTCTTAATGCATTTGGAGTCTGTTCTTTTCCCCTTTCTCCTCTTTGGATTATAGTTCCAGATCAGGAAGTGAGTTTGGAGGTCATCTAATAAAACCTCCTTATTTTATAGATAAGATTATTGAAGCCCAAAGAGGTGACCTGTCCAAGGTCACAGGCAGTTTAGTAGCAGAACCAGATTTGAACTTAGGTCTTGTGACTACAATTTTAGCATTTCAAGCGCCGTGCTATTTCCATTGTACCATACTGCCTCTTGGCAGCTGGCCCGAGTCTTCCTTAAAACCATCTTTTAAGTATTTGACAAGAGTTATTAAGTTTCTCTCTTTTAATAGTCCTAACTTCTTTAAAATGACATTCTTTTGATCATTTTCATTAATATCCTCTGAGTCTTCTTCAACTGCTTTGCCTCTGTCTTACAAAATGTGGAACCTCAAATATAAAGCTGTAGTCTAATAATATGTGGGGTATAAAACATTCCCCAATAAGATGAGGATACATTTTTGCTTCTTGGATATCATGCTTCTGGAAACTTTTGTATATCAGTTTGGGTTTTAAAAACATTATGAAACATGTTACTTTTATAGGATCAGGGGTCATCTGGTCCAGCCCCTTTATTTTAGCACTATTTTTCCCATATGACTTTAATCTGCCACCTCCTCCTTTTTATTACCTTTGTGTTCTAACTTATGTCCCTAGTTTGTTTTTGAGGGCTTTTGGGTGTTAATGGGGCACTATGAATTACTTATTAATTAGCTATCCGTGGCTAAGAAAAGTTCACATGGCACCATGGCACTTTGGTTACATGGTACGTGGTCAGTATAAGAATCTCGTTCTACCTGGTACTTGAAAGCATTGCTACTCCAAAGTAATAGTACCACAGTAACAGGACCCAAATATTACACATTTTCTCTGTTCCACTTTAGGTTGTGGACTTCTTTTTCCCATCAGCTTGGCTAAGGTAGGGCCCTAAATAAATAGAAAACCATGAACTCCTGCTTTGACCCCTTCTTTCCCCTCCTCACTCCCCCCTTCATCCCCCTTGAGGTCCAGGAAAACAGAGATCCATTCTTGTCCCTGCCAGTAACTTTCTTTGTGGCCTGTGGCAAGCTCCTTAAGCTCTCCAAGCTTGTTTTATCATCTCTAAAATGGGTTAAAATAATATTCATTTCCTGCCTATCTAAAATGAATTAGATAAAACAGCAGGATGAGAGGCCCAGAACATCAGAGCTATTAGGTGGTATTTGTATCTAGTCTTTAGAAGCAAAATAAGGTTGGATTCTATAAATGCAACAACTTTAGATGCATAATTTTTGCATGAAAAATCTAAGAGGGGGATACTCTGGGCGACCCCGTTTTGTGGCTTAATACTTTGTACTAGCAAAAAAAGAAGTTTTTTTTTTCTGAAAAATTCCAGCAACTCTTAAATTCTATTTTCCTTATGCCCTAAATGAACTTTCCATTGTGGTCACTTTTAGTACCTAAATGGAACTGTCAGTTTGAAGATGTTCTAATGGACAGTGGTTTGTTTAAAGCTGGGCCCATAAATCTAACAGGAAGAATCTAAAACTAAATGTCTCTGAGAGTTATGAAATCGGCTAAACTAGGCTACTGGAATATGTGAGCAATCTGTTACTTGCTCTTTAATCTGAGGCAGAAGGCCCAGAAAGAATATTTCCAAAGAGTTAGAGCAGGAGAGGAGGCAGTAGGAGACTGCTGAGTCATTGCTGGATGCTAGAAAGAAAGAGGAATTGCTCTACTCATCTGTGAAATGGGATGAGTGATATTCTGGGTTCCAGTGCTGCCTGGTTAAGAGTCCCTAACACACCAGGTTTGAATTATTTTAATTGCATGAGGATGATTATAAGATCATTGATTAAGAGTTAATTTGAAGGGACTAAACAGGTCATCTAGCTTGGTGTTTCCCTTTCAAAGATGGGGAGACTTATAAAGGTTAAATGATTTGTCAAAGGTCTCACACAAGTAGCAAGTGGATGATTATGATAATATTGTTATTATTTATAACAACTCACATTCATATAATGCTTTCCTTACCACAACGAGGGGCAATAACATTAATTTCGGTTCACTTCACTAACTTGTATCTTCTTGGGATTGCATAAGCTGGGTAAAAAAAAAATCATGAATTGATGGTCATTTATAAGACTACCTTAATGAATAATCAGCTCACATAGAGTAAGATATGAAAACACTGTATTCTACCCATTTGTGGGTCAAGGATTCTCTTCCTGGAGCACTAGAAGCTCAGTTCTAGGGGAAAATTTGAACACTGAACAAAGGAGAAAAAACTTTTTTTTCCTCACTGACTGTGTGGGCCACATTTTGAGGCTTTATGGGACTAGACAGTGAGAAACAGATACTTTTTCATGAAAAAATACTTGAAATTCCTCCTCTGTAGCTTTTTGATAATGAATTTCCCCAGTAATAAGTAGGCATTAAAAAGGATTAGTATTCTTCCTCTTTCTTCATGCCAACTTTGGCATCCTTATTCCTTTCCCTCTTTCCCAATTAATAGCACATATATAAACAAATATACATATATATATATATTTACATGTACACATACATGTATGTATGTGTATGTGTATAAAGTTCCTCATAAAAGTTAGCTAGTGTGTAACCAAAAAAACAGGGTTCCAAGAATCACTTTAAAATAAATATTAATCTAATTATTGGAATTCTAAATGTGAGGTCTTTGTACAATGACCAGTGAGTTGATTTGCTGCTAGAAGACCTAAACCACATTAAAATGGGATTTTTTAAATAGAAATGAAATCAGAAAGTATAATGAAGTTGCAGGTAAATGGAAGGATGACTCACAGGATCTCCCCAAGAAAAAAATAAGGAAGTTGGCACAGGAGGCTTTGTTGTGTGCCCAGTGGCAATAGGAAACATTATTTCCTGAGAGATTTGTTAATCATGCACATTTTAGTATTCATGATAAGCTTAAGTCAGGGGTGCATAACCTTTTTGGTCATAGACTCCTTTGGAAGTCTGCTGGAGCCTATGGCCCCATCTCAGAATAATGATTTTAAATACATAAAAATACATAAAAAAACTAATTATATTGAAAACCAGTTATCAAGCAAATTTTAAGAACGAGTTTGTGGACATCAGGTTAAGAACCCCTGGGTGAGAGAAAAAAAAGACTACCAGGGAGATAATTGGAGTTTACCTGTCATTATGTTCCAGAAAATGTTGAGAAATTCTATGAAGAGCTTGATATAATCCTTCATCTGTAATCAGCATGTCCCTTGATATTGATTACTTCAATGAGAATGGGGGAAAGGTGGATGATTCAAGATTAAGAAAAGAGGCCAAAGGTGTGTAAAAACCTTTGAAAGCCTCACACCTGTATATCAAGAATACTTCTTTTAGCAGGTGATGTAGAAGGCACTAGATGTGGTGAGTGTAAGGCAGGCATTAACACACTAAGTGAAATTGCCTACAGTAAATGAATTTTTTACCAATGTGGGTAGCAGCTTTTATATACTATCAAACCATCAGATAGCTGGATCAAAGGCAAAAAATGAAACCAAATCTGAAGAATGGTTGAAGATGAGAACAAAAACTTCTATGTCCTTTTACAACAGTTCCAGTTTGTCCTATTCAAACAAGTTGTTGACTGTGAAGAATGGGAAATGGATAAAGGTAAAGACATTGACTCTGATTATTCCTATTTCATTGAGAAGTTTAACATATAAAATAGTTCTCACCATGGCAATGCCAGAAGAACCTAGAAAATACACCAGCAAATAAATACTTAATCTCTTTTCCAATCAAAGAAACACAATAGTCAAAGGCAGCATTGCTTTAGAGTATAACTTCATTTGCGGAACATCGTAGGAGACTATGTTGGAAGATAAGTGGTATTGTCTCACAAAACACCAAAAGCCAATGGAAGGAGAACATGAGCTAACAGAAACCCTGGCTAAAACAGAGTATCCCAAAAAGCATGTGTAGATAAAAATGTGAGGTGAACAATGGAGGGATCTTGTGCTCTACAGTCCAAATGGAACAGATTTGCCAACATTTCCACTCTCTGGTTGTTGAGTCAACCTCAGTGACAGCTTACACCCAAATACCTCAGTATGGGCCAAAGGAAAAAAGTGGAAATGTCACTGGAGAAGAGAAGTGAAGCATGGCTGGGGCCAAACCAGGCACATAGAGAAGAAATCCTTGCTGGAGGTAGCATAATTTTGAAAGCTTCGAGGGATCAGAGTCAAGGATGCTAAAAGAATGGAGGAAAATAATGTAATTATCATTAACCAAAAAAGCACATGAGAATACGTCAAAAACTGCTGAGCCATATATCATTTTTCTTATGTCTATGAAAATCTTTATGACTGTGGTCACTGTATGCGTTAAGCTTATCTTGTTCTCCCGCTAGATTGTAAACTTCTTGAGGGTAGGCATTGTTTTCTTTTTGTCTCTGTGTCTCCAGTACCTGAAAGACAATAGAGTATGATGGATTGTGACATGGCCTTCCAGTCAAGAAGACCTGAGTTCATGTTCTACTTCTCACACATCCTGGCAGTATGACCCTTAGTAAAGTAATCAACCTCTCAAAATCTCTAAGAATGGAAGTTATAGTTGACAATATGTATCAGTGGGAAGAGTTTCCATATCAAAGAGTCCTACACACTGATGAAATCATAGACCTGTAGAGAAAAAAAAATCCTCAGTACCTGTCACATAGTAGGATCTAAATAAATGCTTGTGGAATTGAATTGAATTGATGAAATAGGGCTTTCCTATAGAAAATGAGGTCTTCCAAATATTTCTTTTTGTGGGTGACATTGTGCTATTTGCATTAAGACAAAGAATACTACAAGACAGGGATTCTTAAACCTTTCTTTGTCATGGATGCCTTTGGCAGTCTGGTGAAGCCCATAGAACCCCTTCTCATGAATAAAACATATTTGATATTTAAATATTAAATTAAGTATATTAATATTTAATATAAAAATAAAATTAATATATTAAATGTGTGAATAAAACATTTCACAGAATTACAAAGGAAATCAATTATACTAAATACACTTATCAGAATATTTAAAAAAAAAAAAACAAGTTCATGGACCCAGGATTAAGAAGCCTTACCATAAAGTCTCCTGTAGAATAAAGAAAGCTACTGAGCAATTCACATGGAAAAACCCAAGTGGATGAAGAATGCCTATTGCCCAGATTATGAGATATATCTGAGTGGACAGCCTGAGAAATTTATCTATCAGTATAAAGATCTTGACCTGGAACTGCAGGTCAACAACGATCTGGGTCTAGAACTGAAAAGGAGGAAAAAAAGGGACTGGATAATATATAGGGAATTTTATAATACTTTTGAAATTTCAGACTATACCCTGTCATACAAAGCAATAACAAAAGCCTCTATTTTTAATAGGTATGTTCTACTGGTAATGCTATATAGTGTTGGCTACATCTGTCCATATTAACCCATGGATCTGAACCATTGGAGGTAACATCCTCATCCAGTATAGATCTGTCAAAGTATGAAAGAATGCATATATGCATGTATACAGTGTGGCTCAGGGCATAGAGCTCTGACCTCTGAGACATGAAGTCCTTCCTCTGACATATCATGACTCTTTGACCTTGCATGGGGTCAAGTGCTTGAGGCCACTCTAAGATTGAAAGTGGTTGTTGTTTGTCCTCTGTTCTTAAAGAGGACCAGTGATATCATGGGGTGATGCCATGGCTGACTCATGAATTGGTTTTAAATGAGACAGAGCTGCACAAAGTGGTCAGCCTTACTCTCTCTTCCTGAATCATGAAAGTCCAGTGGCAGAACAAAAGTCAACACAACTAGTGATGGCCCAGGATGCCAAGATTGGAAGTTGCAGGGAAGGTGTCTGCTTGCATCAGTAAAGGGAGTTTCCACATGTGAGAGTTCTCTAAAACAATGAAATCACAATCCCAGCCCCTCTCCTCTATGTACTTATGTCTTATTCTTAAAAAAGGAGTAAACAGACCTAGAGTCTTGTCATATTCCTTTTCATTTAAGACCTATTTCTATTGCCAGGCAGGAATAAATTGGAAATCCCTAGAAGGCAGGATTATCTCTTCCCGATTCATTTTTTATAGCACTGGCAAAAAGAACTCTGGTGGACAAATTATTTAACCAAGTAAAAAAGGTTTTGATCATGACGACTGAATATTCTTAAAAAGTATTTTGATCTCATGGTTTGGTAGGGCTTTTCAGAGTACCTGGGGAGAGGACTCTCATAGCCATCCATGGTGAATCAGCACTAGAGTGTCAAGACAGTCAATAAGCATCTTTAGGAGGACTCCAGTGAGGTTCTGTAAATGTGCCAGATTCATCTTCCTCAATGTCGCCTATTACGTGAAGGGAGGGTCTGTCAGGGCTGCGCCTAGATTTCTTCCAATTGAACAAGCATTGTTGAATACCTACTATGTTCCAGGCACTGTGCTAGGCACTGAGGAAACAAACATAATGATAATGATGATAGATTACATTTATATAGTACTTTAACTTAAGGTTTATAAGGCATTTTACAAATATTACCTCATTTGATCCTCACAACCACCCTGGGGAGGTAGGTGCTATTATTAGGGAGCTAGATGGAATAGATAGAACACTGGACCTGGAGTTCTGGGGGACCTGAGTTCAAATCTAGTCTCAGACATTTATTCACTGTGTGACCCTGAGCACATCAATTAACCACTATGTGTCTTAGTTTCTTCAGCAGTAAAATGGGGATAATAATAGTACCTACCTCACAGGATTATTCTGAGGGTCAAATAAGATAATATTTATAAAGCACTTAGCATAGTGGCTGGCACAGAGTAGGTGCTTCATAGATGCTCTCCGCCTTTCTTTAACCTCCTCTTACAGATGAAGAAATGGAAGCAGACAAAGATTAAATGACTTGCCTAAGGTCACACAGCTAGTAAGTGTCTAGAAAACATAATAGGCCCTGCCCTTGAGATGCTCACATTCTTTGGAGAGTTGGGGGTGGGATAGGGAAGTAACACATACACAGTTAAATCTATAAAAAGCATAAAAAACAAAGTAATTCATTGGAGAATGCTAACAACTGAGGGGGATCCAGAATAAGACTTGTAAGTGGTGGTCCATGAGCTGTGTTTTGAAACAAGCTAATGACCTCTGCTTCTGCTGAGCCCCCGACACCCCACACATTAGTCTTCACATTTTATTTTAAGGCCTTATTGTTTACAGAGTGAGTTCCTTATGATATTATGAGACAAGTTGTGAAAGTCATATTATTTCTATTTCAGGAAACTGAGACTCAGAAAGATTAAATGATTCGTCAAGGTTGTATAAGCTAGTAAATGTTTCAGGTCAGATTTGAACCCTGGAATCTCCCGACTTTAAACCTAGCACTCTTGATTACAGCAATGCTGTACTGTAAGCAGATCTAAGGAAGGTGTGCAGTGCTGCCTATCATCCCCTGATCTCAACCCAGCCCCAACCAGTGCACATTCCTGGCCTACCTGGGGTTTGGCTTAATATGCTCTTGGTCACAGTATTTTGGTTTCCTTTCCTGGAGAGATATCTCAAAGCTATTTCCTTCTTTGACAATGACTAGGTCCCCAGACTCCTTCCCCTGCAGACAAAAAGGAGGGTCATCCTTTCTGTTCTATCATTCTCAACTCTCTCCCCAGCCAAGGTCAAGTTTCCATCTTAGCCCCAAAGAATCTGTTTCAGTTGCTTTGAAGTTTGGTTTTGTGTTTCACTTTTAGAATCTTTGCATTTGTTGAGAAGCTAAATTATTACCCTTTTCACTCTCCTTATAGGGTAGGGGAGAAATCTCAGCAAACTCATTGTTAAATACACGCATACACTAACAGGCACACATGTAGTGCGTGGGCACACACACACACACATACACAACAAAACAAAACAAAAAACCTGCTTAAGAACAAAGGAAAAACAATTAGAAATGTCTCAGCTTCTAGGGGAAAACCAAACTGTAGTAGTTCTGCTTTGACAGCTTTTTGGAGAATTCTAAGGAAGTTACACCCACTTCATTCATGATAATCGACTGTTTAACACAGAGGAACTCCGTGTTATGAATGAAAGGGAGCATGTTTTGGCTCGTAGAGAAACTTATAAATAAAATGCTGTAAACCTGGATTAATTCTAGAATGGGAAACCCGTCAGGATAAGTGTCTTTTTTAAACTGAATGAAGGAATATTACATTCAAATATCCAGGTCCCAGCCCTCTTCTTAGCTCTCCTCCAAAAACAGAAAAACAAATTTTCCATTTCTCTCCATGGATACCTGATTCATCATGGCTGTCAGAGTGGGAAAAAAAATCTGAAGCACAAATAAAGACCTTGCCCCATCTTTGGATCATGTGGCTTAGAGAAAAATCCCGTTCCTGGTGGGAGGCCTGCCAGTTACAGCTTTGCTCAGTTGTTCTGGGATGGGAATAAGCATGTTTAGGAGCGTCCATGGGTAAGGGGGCACCCCTTGTTCTCCATCTCTGAAAAAAAGACCAGTTGTAGCAAGAGGAATTCATGTCAGATGTAGTGCAGAACTTCCTGGCCCAAAGGATAATTAGGAAGGATAGTTGTATGGTGGAGAGAGCATTGACTCTGATGTCATGAGTTCAGAACCTACTTCTAATGTTTGCTACCTCTGTCACCCTGGGCAAATCACTTCTACCCTCCAGGCCTGAGTTTCTTCATTTGAAAAATAGAGAGGTTAGACATTATATGGCCTCTGAGGTCCCTTCCCACTCTAAATCTATGATCTCAATACTGGAGACAGAAATTTCTTCCTGAGAGCAACTGTACATTCTCTTCCCTGGAGATTTTTTAAAAAATGGATTTAAGAAACAGATGGATACCTTTTCTTAGAGCTGGCCCTTTATAGCTTAAATCTGTAACCCTATGACCTCCCTAGATTGTAGCTCTGCCTTGAGACAAGGAACTGGGCTAAGTGACTTTGTAAGACCCTCTAGAACTTAGTGGGTCACCTGCTTCCCTCACTTTATGCTGAAGAGTTGAACTGCACAGAGCTTTGAGAAAGTTCATTCAGTTCACTTGTTTCCTAATTTCTCCCTGCCCTGGTGGCAGGCTCACTTGCTGCTCTTGGCTAAGGTTGGAAAGGCTGAAATCCCATAAGAAAGGGGAAGAAAGGGGATTGGAGGAGGGAGTAGGGCAGAGGCCCAAGGCCAGCATTCCCTAGGCTCACTCCACACCATCCAAGTGGGCTGTGACTCATCTGTGATTTTTAGCCCCAAATGCAATCTTTCACAAACCACAGCCCCAAATACATTGCCTCACTTTTTTTTTCCTAGTGGTGCAATCTTCTGAGATTTGGGGGAGTACAGAGTTTTATTAGTGTTCTTTCAACAACCTAATTTAATGGTAGCCACTCCTAGGATAGCTCTGAGTCATTCTTAAAGCTTCATACAACTCGGCTAACACCTCGTCTTTCTCTCTCCTTTCTTTCCCTCTCTCTCTTTTTTGTTTTTCCTTTTTTTTTTTTGTCCTGTATGATTCTTTTTCCCTACAGATCTATCTTTGGAATTGATTGAGAAGAACTGATGAATTGGGCTTCTTGGCTTCTCTGCTCTTCATGTGTGAGTACAATCCTGATTTCTACTATGCTCTCTGTACTCAAGGGTACCTCCCCCAGGTTTCAACGAGAAAACTACTTAGTTTTACCTTTACAGTATAACCCCTTCACTCTCTAAGAGTCTGCCAGACTAGAGATACTCCTAATACTTGTGAAATTCATCTCTGGGGTTATGTTAGGATATTTTCCCTCTTCATTCCCCCTCAACCCCAAGGTTTCGAAGTAGACAAATTTCCCTCTGTGCTGAGGATTCTAGCAGCTGTGTGGTATTTGCTGTTCTTGGGCATTTGAATAAGTTGATATTTTGGTGTCTGCTTGGCATATGTAGATATTGTTTTGTAGTACTTTACAGATAGCAGAGCGCCCTGGTAACTTGTTATCTCCATTTTCCATGAGGGGAAATAGGGGCATAAGAAGAGACAAGAGACTTTGTGGATTCGTAAATTGTTAGATCTGCAAGGGTCTTTGAGGTCATCTTGTCCAGCCCCTTCATTTTATGGCTGAGGACAGTGAAGCTCAGAAAGGAGAAGTGGTTTCACCAGAGTACCAGAGGTAATGAGAGGCAGAGCCATAACTGTGGATTCCTATTCCAGGGTTCTTGCCACCACGCCATTCTGTGACTTCACTGGAATATAGATAGGACAAGGGCTCTCTTCAAAGGATTTTCCTTTATACCTCTTCATCCACTACAAGCTGACACAGAAATGTACCATTCCCTCTGCCAATCCCTGGAAAAATAGCGTAATCCTTTGTTGAACTCTTTCCTCTGTACCCCCCTCCTTTCCTATACCTCACAGTGATTAGATTCTGGGTTCTCTGGCTATTTTAGTGTGCTTCAATGTGAGTTCTTAAAAAACAGGCCTTTGGGTCATTTTCCTGACATTTTTTTTAATCAGATTGAACCATGATATTGTTTGTATCCATATAACTCAGACATGACTTACACGTTGCTCAGCAAATCGCCCTTGCACGGAAGAGGTCCAGTGGGTAGTCATTCAGAGCTGTTCACTGCCCACATCACTCCACCGCATTGAAACTGAAATGCAGACATGTAGTTTTCCCAGATAAACTAGCATGCGTGTGATGTAGGTAAACAGCGTCAGGACTAGTAACTGCTGTGGATTTTTGCAGTAGTAGCTCTCTGAAGTCACATACAGCAAAGGCAAATGGTTCAGAAGGTTTTTCTAAAGAATAAGGTGAGGGTGGAGAGGAAGGGACACGCGGAGTGCTTGGCCAAAAGGGAAAGTACTCTGGAGGAAACCACATGGCCTAACTGGAAAGAGCATGTGGTGGAGAATCTAGAGTTTTGAATTGTATTTTTGTAACAATAACAACAGCAACTAATATGTACATAGTGTTTTAGGTTTGCAAAATACTTTCTTCCTTGCAAGGACCCAGTTGGGAGTGGGTAGTGCAAATATTATTCCCCCCTCATCTTACAGACAATGAAATAGAGGCCCAATGAGATTGTTAAAGGTTAAATACATGTTGATTACATATTTCTTGTTAAATATGTCTTCATTTTCCTGTAGTAAGAGCAGAGTTATTTCTTCACAAAACATAACTTTTTATGAGTCCTTGTAGATTATTTTGAATCTCCTTTGCTTAGGTACCAGAAACTCAATAAATATTTGATGAACTTGACACCAAATAGTGGGCCCCTAAAGTAAAGGTCATGAGTGGTGTCCTACCTCTCCTTGCTTACCAGAGTTACTTACCCATAGCTAACTAATAAGTATTGAGAGCCAGGTTTGAATCCAGGGCTCATGATTTAAAGTTCATCCCTCTTTCTGTCATACCATGGTGTGTGCTAATGCTTCAAAGAGCAAATCACAATAATTGCATTGGGACTCAGTCTTCCCAACAACAGTATGAGGATAATAACACCTACTTCTATCTTCATAGAGATATATGAGGGTAATGAGATAATAGATATAAAAGCATTTTGAGCCAATGGAAAACATGAAGGACTATTTTATAGGTAAGAAATACTGTGCCTTAATTCATTGTTGTGTTGTCATTTCTTTATGGATTGTTGAAATCTCTGTTATAATTTGAAGACTAATATATTCAATATTATGCCTATACATCTATATGACTGTGTTTGGATGCATGTGTGAATTCAATTCAGCAAAACACTGTGCTAGGTGCTGGCATATAAAGACATGCCAAATCAAATCAAGAAGCATTTATTAAGTGCCTACTATGTACCAGACACTGTGCTAAAACAAACAAACAAAACAAAAAACAAAAAAAAAACAAAAAACAAAAAAAACAGAAATGGCCCTTGCCCTCAGGGAACCTACATCCTACTGAAGGTGGAATGAGGACTCTATTCCTATTCACACTATCTACTCTATGGGATTCTTATGTGGACCCCATATATGTCTGTATTGACATAGAAGAGTCACCCTCTCAAGTTCAAAAATAATGTGTAAAGGCCCTATTTCCTTTTTACTGTGTAACAAAAAGTCTACTTTTACTCAAAGCCTTCACTTTAAGAGATATGCAGATATAATAAATGGATGAGTGGTATGGTCTGAGGGGAATTAAAAAGGAAAAAAAAGTTGAGGCTGGGGGAGTTGACAAAGCTGGGGAAAAAAATAGAACTCAGAAATACAGTATGAAAGCTGTGAACTACATTGAATATGGCACCTTATGTCACTGGGTGTTGTGTCTTCTATCAGTAATTGTACAATAATTAAAATTGATGTTACAAACTTAGTCCTGCTTGCTAAAAATACATTTTTCTAGTTTTTGGTTTTTTTTTTTCATCTTATAGACTATGTCTGGGAGTGGGAACTTTCTAAAAAATACATATGCATTTTAAACTTAAAGAGCTATATTGTAATGCATTGTAAACTTGGGTTTGTTTGGCCATATACAAAAATAAACTGACCTTGGAGATACAGTAAGCATATTGAAAAGCACAGAGATATTTGGCTAAATTTAAAACTCATTATTAGTAAATGCCTAAGTTAAGCTTTAGTGGGGACTTTCCCCTATTAGAATGGAAGTTTCTGGAGGGCAGGGGCTATCCCCTTTTTGTCTTTGTATTCTAAGAAGTGCAGCCACTGAGAGGCACTATGACATAGTGGTTAGAACACTAGTCTTGAAACCAAGAAAACCTTGGTTCAACAGCCGTCTCTGACATATACTGTCTTTGGGACACCTTGTGTTGAGGGCCCTCTATGATATAGACTAGAAGGTGCTGACCTGAATTGATAAAGGGAATTTCCCCACCCGGGAATTCCCTGTACCAGGGAAATTATACATCTAATTTCCATTCCCTGTATTTAGCACTAGAGAGGCAGTGTGGCCTCCCGGCTAGAAGGCCAGCCTTAGAGTCTGGACTATCTGAGTTCAAGTTCTCCTCTGATACATAATGAACTATGTGATGCTGGGCAAGTTACTTAACTTCTGAGTGCTACAGAGTTACAGACCTATTGCTGATCTTCGTTGGTAGAGAGATTTTCCACATTGGGAGATCCCCCAAAGGATGCAATCATAGATCCAAACCAAATATGAAAATAAAAATAAAAATAAAAATCCCCAGTACTTAGCATGATGCCTCTCCAGAATAAGTGTTTAATAAGTGTCTGTTGAGTTGAAGATGACTTCCCCTTCAAATAAATAGCTCTGTGGCCTGGGATATATGGACATAGGATAATCATAAGAAGAAGCAAGCTCAGCCAACTTAGGAATTTTTTTTTCTTTTTATGAAAAGAAGTAGTATGAGGACAGATAATTCGAGAGTTGGTAATTAAAATAATTTAATTTGCATTTGGCTTTGGAAACATCTGCCTTTTATATTTTGATTGGATTTTTGTTAAATATGTCTTTGTTTTCCTCATAATGAGGGAGGAGTCATTTCTTTACAAAACAACTTTTATAAGTCCCTGTAGATTGTTTTGGATTCCCCCATGCTTAGGCACATACCAGAAACTCAGTAAATATTTGTTGAACTTGAATTTCCTTGGAATTAATATTAAAAAAAAAACTAACCCAAATAGTGGGCCCAAATGGTAAAGCTCTAGCTTCCTAAGTTATCCCCCAGCTCTCCTTGTTTACCACATCCCTCATCCCCCAATTTTTGCTGGCTAAGCGATCACTTTAAATAATTGAAGCCTGTAATTACTTGCACATTCAACACCTCTCAGACAAATGCCACAACTAAAGAAGGCCTTTCCTGATTCCTTCAGTTGCTAGTGCTCCCAATGATACCCTCCCCCCATTGCTTTGTATTTAATTTGCATTTACTTATTTTTGTACATATTGTTTCCAGTAGGATACAAGCTCCTTGAGGGCAGGGATAGTTTCATTTTTGTCTTCCTATCACTAGCACCTAGCACTACATCTGGCACAGATGCTTGTAGAATGAATAAATAAAATGAATGAAGACCTGAAACACAGACTGAACCACACCGAGGCCAAGCTAGATGGATGACAGAGCATTATTGTTGTTCATACCTTTTTTAAGACAAGGAACTTGAGGTTTGGGGAGGTGAGGGTGGTAGTGTCTTCTGGTTCCAATGTGCATTAACTATATACTTAATTAAGGAGAATAAATGGGAATACCAATAAGAATTTAAGAGTTAGATAATAATCCAGAGTTGTAGAAAGAAGAAATCTGATGAGCTCTGCTCAACCTTAAACATTTTATACATGCAACTATAGAGATAACTCAAAGTTATGGTCCTTGAAGCAGTTTAATTTAGTTGTATTTCACCAGATTTTCAGTGTTGGGGTAAATATTGCTCTTTCAGTACAGGAGGCCAAAGGACTCTGGGAAATCCGCATGTTTAACAATATTCCTGGCTATACCCCGCCCCCTTCCCTAATGCTGTCTTTTGTGCCTCTCCTTGCCTGTAACTAATAAGCTTGGCCTTCCATCCTAGACAATATCAGGCAAACTTTTTCCACAAAATAAAGTGCTTTGGAAACTAAAAGTGCTAAACAAAATTTAAGGTATTTTTGATATATGTCCCTTCCTTACTGTGGGGAAAATTGCCTGTCTGCTGGTGAATGTATCATATGTTTTAGATCTGTGAGAGGACTTCAGATGAGAGGCAGTGTAGTGTCACGGAAAGAGGGCTGGATTAGAATAGACTTACATAAGGACCTTGCTGTTGGCACTTACTATGTGATCATAGGTAACTCTGTCATGTAGCGGCAAAGTCCCTAGATTTGGAATCGGATGCCTTGGGTTTGAATGCCAGCTTTGCCCATTCCTTCTTGTCTCACCTTTGGCACATCATTTCCTTTATTTGGGTTCAGTTTCTCCACTTGTAAAATGAGAGGTTTTGACTCAGTAAACCTCTGATGTGCCCTTTACCTCTAAACCTAAGCTACTCACATTCTCTGAGCTTAAGGTTTGTCTTCTGTCAAATGGGTTAATAATCCTCATGGCAAATGTCTCAAAGGGTCATGGTGAGGAGTGAATGAAATTTCTGCCATGTATTTTGGAAACTGTTAACTTTTGTGTCAGTTATTAATATTAAGTAAATGATTCCTTGATGTGTGGGGAGAATAGCAGCATATATCTCTGCAATATTTTGTAGTTTGCAAAGCTCTCTTCTCACAACAGTGCTAGAATAATGGATAAGCATTTATTAAATCTATGGGTTTTTTGAAGGGTTTTTTTTTTTTGAGGCAATGGGGGTTAAGTGACTTGCCCAGGGTCATACAGCATTTGAACCCAGGTCCTCCTGACTCCAGGGCCAGTGCTCTAACCTCTGCGCCACCTAGCTGCCCCAAGCAATATCTAGCATTTATATAATACTTTAAGGTTTGTGAAGTACTTTACACATTACCTGATTTGAGCCTCCCCCAAAACAAAACCTGTGAGGTGGGTGATATTATTATCCACGTTTTACAAATGAGGAGACTGAGGCTGAGAGAGGGTGAGTGATTTGCCTTGGGTCACACAACCTGAATCAGGATTTGAATTCAGGTCTTCCTGACCCCAAGTCCAGCATTCTATGCACTGTACCATATGTAAGAAAACTGATTTGTCGAAAAAGTATAGTGACTTACTCAGAGTAACATAGCTCATGAGTGTCAGAGAAAGGTTCTCCTGACGCTATCCCTGTCCCTACTCCACCTCCCTACTGACTACCATTCATTTCTGTGACTCTTTAAGGTTTACAATTTACTTTCCTCAGATCAGCTTTGTGAAACAGGAAGATCAAGATTTTTTATGCCCATTTTATAGATGAAGACACTACGTCTCAGAGATAAAGTACCTTACCCAGGGTCATGTAGCTAGTAAGTGCTGAGATTCAAACCCAGACCTCCTGACCTGGCCCAGCATGCTCTCTACAAATCGCTCTGCTTTTCTATAGGAAATAGTCACTGGGACACACCTTCAGTATCAGGCTGAAAAACTGGGCCAATCTATGCTAACATGTAAGGCTCTAGGTGGGCCCTTAAAGTTAGTGGGAGGAAATGGAAGAGATCTCAGTTTCTCAAGGAGAAAGGAAAGCTGAATTTAGGGTCTATTCAGAGAGAGAAAAAGCTGCTGGGGTTTCTCTAATGTCAAGATGTCAAGGTCATAGCTTGAACTCCAGATACTAGTTCAATGGAAGAGGGGACTATTTAGTTGGACAATAATATGGGCCTCCATAACCAGTTTAAGAGTATTCTAAGATGAGATCTCCATGCCAGGAAAAGTGTTCAGTGATGCTAACTTTTCTGTAGATTTGTCCTATTTTTAGCCCTCTTTCCCTTAATTGTTAATAAAGTCCTTTTCAGAGACACAGCCTTTATAGAGGCTAGGCAGCATCTATACTAAGGCTAGGAGAATCCAAGGAAGTTGGACTATTGTAGACACTAGATGGTAAATCCTTGCAGAGGAGGGATCTTCCATAACACTTCACTTAATCAGCAAGCATTTGATTTAACACTTTTCCTGTGCCAGGAACTATGCAAAATGTAGTGGATACAATGAAAGGTAAAAACATCATCCTTCCCTCAGGAAGCTCACATTCTAATGGTGAAGACCACATGCATATAACAGAGTACTTACCAGACATATACAGTGTAAACAGAAAGGTAATCTTAGAGAGAAGGTAGGGGGAATAAGGCAGTGACCTCTTGAAGAAAGTGGTATGAGAGCTGAGTTTTGAAGGAAGTCCAGGAAACTAAGAAATGAAGGTAAGGAGGCAGAATATTCCAGGCTTGGTGATTAGCCATTGTTGAGAGAGTGTCTCAAGCAAGAGAGAGTGAGATATGGCTGGATTGTGGAGTACAGGGATGGGAATAAGGTATAAGAATCCTGGAAAGGCAGGAAAATTCCAGGTTGTGAAAGATCTTAAATGCTAAAGAGTATTTTATATTTGATTCTGGGAGTAATAGGGAGTCACTGGGATTTATCGAATAGGGGGGTATCAGATTTTCACTTTAGCAAAATCACTTTAGTGGCTGAATGAAGGATGGATTAGAGTGGGGAGAGACTTGAGGCAGGCAGACCCACCAGCAGGCTACTGTGGTAATCCAAGTGTGTGGTGAGAAGGGTTTATGCCAGGGTGGTGGGTGTGTGAACAAGAGGTGACATACACTGGAAATCTGAAGGTAGAAACTGTTAGACATGACGGTAGATTAGACATGTAGGGTGAGTGCCAAGTAAGGAGTTGAAGAAGACACGGAAGTGGTGAAACTGGATGATAGGGAGAATGGTAGCACTCCATAGAGTATTAGGGAAGTTGGTAGAAGGGAAAAGTTTTGGGGAAAGGCAATGAAATCTGTTTCAGACAACTTGAGTTTAAGATGCTTACAGGATATCTGGTTTGAGATGTCTAAGAAATAGTTGGTGATAAGAGAGGTTAGGGCTTGATGTATAAATCCAGAATCATTTGCTTAGAGGTGATCATTGAACTTATGGGAACTGATGAGATCACCAAGCAAGATGATATAGAGGAGAAGAGAAGAGGGTCCAGAACAGACACGTTAGAGACATCTTTAGTTAGTGGACCTGGGTGAAGAACCAGTAAAAGAGACTGAGAAGAAACAGTCAGACAGGTAAGAGAAGAAACAGGAAAGAACAGTGCCCTGAAAACTATTGAGGGGAGTTTACATAGGAGGAAAGGGTGATCAACAGTGTTAAAAGCAGAGAGGTTAAGAAGGATGAGGATTGAGGAAAGGACATTAGAGATGGCAATTAAGAGATTATTGATAACTTTGGAGAGAGAAGTTTCACTAGATCAGCATTTAAACTAGCATGGTACACAGTAGGCACTGTGTAGTGGGAAAGGCACTGGATTTGGAGTCAGAAATGATAGATTAAAGGATCAGAGGTCAAGAAATAAAAGGGACCTCAGATATCAGTAGTCCAACTGCCCCCAATTTTGCATATGTGGAGACTTGAGACTAGCTACATGATTTGCTCAATGTCACACAGATAATTAACATCAGAAGTGGGATTTGAACTCAGGTCCTCTGATTTTAAAGCCTACACCCTTAAATTTTAATCCAGCCCTGCTATTTACTACCTGTATAACCTTGGGCAGGTCACTTAAGCTCTTTGGACCTCGGTTTCCCCATTTATTAAAGAAGATTAGATTGGATGATCCCATATGGTTAGCTCTAAATTTCGTGATCCTAATTCAATTCAATTTAACAAGCTTTATTTATCCTCATGCTACGCTTATATAATTATAGGTTATATCACTAAAGTAAGATTTCTTTAAAAGCACATGCTATAAATATTTGTTGTTTGGTCATTTAGTCACGTCCGACTCTTCATGATCCTAAATGGGGTTTTCTTGGCAAAGATACTGGAGCGGTTTGCCACTTCCTTCTCCAATGGATTAAGGCAAACAGAGGTTAAATGATGTGCCCAGGGTCACAACAGCTAGTGTCTGAGGCCCTAAATATGCATACATATATAATGTTTCTGTAAGTATATGTATACATATATGTTATGAAAAGTAAAATATAGGCTATACTAAGATTTTAGTAAACCAGATTTAAGACAACAGTATAACTTATTTTTGGATCAATGGGGTAAATGTTTGCTAATATGAATGAAGAATGGGTGGATGGGCAAACAAGTCGATAAATATGGAGCAGAATAAAAAGAAGGAAACAGGTCAAGCACTTCTGGTTTCTTTTTCTGTTTACTCCAATTTCCATTTGACCTTTCATGATTTCTTTTAGGCCCTGGATCTATGGGCCAGTGCTTATCTTTATGGCTTATTCAGCTGGTGATGCTAAATCACACGAGGGAGGGAGAGAACCAGAGCAAGCTTAGGTCAGTTAAGAGTGCCACCCAGATGCCATGGAGAGGGACTGCTCACAGTTATGGAACTTACAGCATCGTCTTTTCCAGGGAAGAGTGATATGGCCAGGGAGTAGACGAAAGACAAACCTTCCTTTCAGGTACAGGTGGGCACATGGAAGGAAGGCTTTCAAACACAGTCCCACCAAGTTGTTTGACTTTTAGGCTGGCTCTTTTATTTTGAAATCTCAATTGTCTACCTCTCTTTATTGGTGCTTATAGTTATGCACCAGCGACAGGTGATTCTTAGTAAGAACATTGTCTAGGGTGTGATAAATTTGGGCTCAAGAAATCTCCACTCTGTTGCTGCAGATGGCAATGTCAGGATGGAGAAGAAAGGGCAAGGGGTCCTGCAGGGTTGTAGGCAGTCTGCGATGTGCCTGATCAGCTCAGAGCTGCCAAGTCCATGGGTGTTGGCATCAAATATAAGGGGCAGGGGCAGTCCACAGGGTTGACATTCATTTCAGAACTATCCTTTTCTCCTCTCCAGGAAGCTGGCTAACTCAATCCCACTGAAGTATCCAGTAAGAATTTAGTCTCAACCTATCTTTTCTGTGACTGCTTACATTTTGGGATCTCTGAACAATTTTCACTGACCTCTGATAGGGTGGAATATTTGATGCAGTGCATATGTACTAGACCAGGGGTGGGGAACCTGTGGCCTTGAGGCAGCATGTGGCCCTCTAGGTCCTCAAGTGCAGCTGAAGTGTTGACTGAATCGAAACTTCACAGAAAAAAATCCCCTTAATGAAAGAATTTGTTCTGCAAAGCTTGGACTCAGTCAAAAGGCTGCACCCGAGGACCTAGTCCATAAGTCCCTTCCCCCTGCCCCATTAGACATTTGGGCCCATGCAGTGTGGGTTTAGCCAAGAGGTATTTCCACCTTCTTTGCCCAGGATAAGATCTTATCTATCATGTTGCATCCCCTTCTGTAGATGTCTTTTTAAGGAATAAGAAAAAAAAGCAATCAGTCAAGCAGTCAATCAACTAGCATTCATTAATTGCCTACTGTGTGCCAGGTACTCTGGTAGGTGTTGAAGATACAAATACACATGTATGGAGATAGTTCTTGCTGTCTTTGTAGACTGTATTCCACCTTGAGTTTCAGGTGGAATTTAGAATAGGGAAGTTTGAAACCCTTGCCATGTCTGCCCAAAATCATGGGATTTAGAGGTGACAAGCTACTTTACCACTTATCCAGACCAGTGTCATGAAGGCTGACTTTCATACGCCTAAGGACAAGTTGCCAATTCTACACTGCCCTCTCTCCTGTTTTTTGGACTTGCTGCTCACTGCTGTCTGCCACCATTTCTTCACACACACGTTCCTCCTCCCGTTGCGAGTCAGCGTATGTGTGAGCCGTAGGCCCACCCTCTTACCCATTACTCTTCTGAGTCAGCACATTTGTCCTTTATAGCCCACTTTACCTTCAAAAGAACAAAGCTTGAAACCTAAACACCTCTCTTTAGATGAGCTTCTGACCCCTTAACTTAGAAAATAAAATGAACATCATCTCCTTGGAGCCTTCTAGTTTGTTTATATAGGTGAAGGTCTGGACAGGAGACATTATATTTCACTCAGGGCCTATTTGTCCCTCTGTCTTACCCCACTTAAAACAAGAATGGTACCCCAACCTAAACCAGCAGTTGGGAAGTGGTACACATAGAGGTATTTATTATTTTCGTAGCCATGTCCCTTGACCTCCTTTATGCCTCGAATCACCATTGCTAAAAATTATTTACTGTGGAAGGTGAGACTCAGAGAGATCAGGCTCGTGAATACTCTCTTCTTACATGTATATAAGATTCTTTGGGCTTTTTTAACCCCAGTGTGATAGAGGCTAGCAGTCCATGTCCTCTACTTCATTTTTAGAGCCACTATTTCCTTAGCAAGCACAGAATTACCCTTTAAGGCAGAGGGGTAGGATGATGAATGGCAGATGTTTACATGTACATATACATGTATATATACATATACACCTATGCACATATATACTTATATATACACATATTTTTTATATTCATACAGTGACAGTTTTGTAAGGATTGCAAAAAATGTTCAGGAAAGGAATGTGCTAGAAGTAGGAAATGTCACATTCATTAAGGTCTTTGTAAAAGATGAATGCGATACACTGGAAAATGGTGTAAGCAGATTTCCCTGTGATCTGTGTACTCATCCTCTGCATCTCTTTGCTCTATGTCGATGTACATCATTTGAGCCCATGTAAAAACTGTCTCTTTGTGTGCATTTCTACATACACGTTTATGTTATTGGATAGGGAAAATGGGAAGAGGTTCCATTTTATGTCGCTCTGAACCTAATTCCTAAGGTGATTAGAAGTTGTTATATAGATGGGATCTTTTCTCTGAAAAAAAAAGAAATTTTAGAAAATGTAGGTTAATTTTAAGAAATATGTATATGTGTGTATACATGTATATACAGATTGCCTTTTCCCAAAGTGTCTCTTGAGTTTTGCCTTCAGAGCAATTGGAGAAGACCCTGGGAAAAAAAGTTGTTGGCATTATTTTGGAGTCCTCAATGTTCTTTCTTAGTGTTTCAGCTCTTCTCCTGTGCCCATCCCAACTCCCAACTCTGCCTTTTTCCAGAGGAAGTCCGAGCTAAGTCAATATGATATGTGTCATAGGGGCTGAAACAAAATAAGGATCAATAGCTGGAAATATCAGGAAACCTCACAGGTCTCTATTCCCAGGGGGAAGGGATGGCATACCAGGTGGGGAGGAAGAGTGGTCACTTTTTTGGGACACTTGCTGCCAGGTCCCAACTGGCATCTTTGAAATGTGGGCAATTGGCACTTATCTCACAGCCCCCAGGCCGTTGTCTGCATTGTACCCTTCTCCTGAGGTTTGGCATTAGCCTTTACTGGAGGGGTGCAGGGGGAGGGAACTCACTTGTGGAGAAGACACAGCTCATATGAACACAGGATAAACTGGAGGCCTAGACACAAAAGGAAATGTTAACTGAGGAGCAGAAAATGTTCTTCCAATTCAACCGTGCCAGTCTTCACCCTCTCTTTGATACCTTCTGCCCCCTACATCTGCAGAATACCTTTATCCTTACCTTTTAGCTCTGTGGCATTGTAAGTTTGTAGTTTTTTGACACAGATGGGCATGAACTTCAGTAGAAAGATGCTCTATAAACCTACTTTGGATTTAAAATTATTTTTGGTCCTTGTCTAATGCTTCCTTTGGAGCAATTCAAAAATTTCTCACCAACTCATGTGGATTCCCTTCTTCTCCCCTCTCTCAAACACGAACACCTGGACACACACACGTACCTTTTTAGGTACATGTTGAAGAGGAGAAAATCTTGCATTTTGAAACTCCTATACCACCTTACCAATAGTTGCCTGTTTCAGGTCAAGCCCTAGTGAGACTTTATAGGACCCTTCAATAAAGTAAAGGAATAAACAATTTCTGTTTTCTTTTACGGATAACATAAGAAGCAAGATATTGAGGTCAAACCAGGTTTTTCCCCAAAGGACAAAAGACTAAATCAAGATGATGACAATGATGGTGATGGTGATGGCAATTATATTATCATAATCAATACTGCTATATCTTTAATATTCATTGCTATCATAAGGTCATAGAAGTCACCTGGTCTTCTACTCACAAAAAGCACCATTGGAACCCTGGCTCACCCGAATTCATTTGGTGTAGGGAAAATCACAAAAAGGGTTTATGCTTTTCTTCGTCTCTACTTTTGCACCCAACCTTTACAAAATCCTTGACATGTGATCCCCTAGCCTTAGCTTGAACACTCAGAGGACACTAAATTCAGTATCTCATGAGGCAGTACATTCCACTTTCAGATTGCAAAAAATTAGGGAGAAGTCCTTCCTTACATTGAGCAGAAGATTTTCTAAACCATCTAACTTCTACCCATTGATTTGAGTTCTCTCCCCCTGGGCCCAAGCAAAACATACTTGATCCCTTTTCCATATAACAGCCCTTAAAATATTTGAGGACACTGTTCTTATCCCTCTAAGTCTTCTCTTCTCCAGGCTGAACTCCAGTATCTTTTCGGCTATTCTTCATGTGACATGGTTATCTTCTTCTAAACCCTCTCTAGCTCTTCAACATCCCTCTTTCAAACATGTTGTTGCTTGGTTATTTCTTATTCTTCATGACCCCACGTAGGGTTTTCTTGGCAAGGATACTAGAGTGGTTTACCATATTCTTCTCCAGCTCATTTTATACATGAGGAAACTAAGGCACACAGGGTAAAGTGACTTGCCCAAAGTCACATAGCTAGTGAGTATATGAGGCTGGATTTGAATTCAGATCTTCCAGACTCCAGGCCTGGCATTCTATCCACTGTGCTACGTAGCTGCCCTAAAACATGGCTCCCATTTTAAAATCCTCAAGTAGTCCCAAACTAGTTGCTATGCCCAATGATAACTCATATTTATGCAGCATTTACAAGATTCAAAAGAGGCTTTCCTCACAATCAGCCAATGTAGTGGATATTGCCTATCAAATGTTAAACCTTTTTATGTATGCCTTTCTTATACCTTGCACATTTTTCTCCCAACAGTGGGGGAGATTGCCCTAGTCTTCCCTCTGTGCCCTGAGAGAAAACTTTAAGGTTTAGGAAGTTCTCTATCCATTCCCATGAACAGAGCGGAGCTACTGCAGAAGATTTAGCCAGCAAGAGTCTATCCCACATGGCAAAGATACATGACTGTTGCTTGGCAGATTTCTGCTTTATGTAGTCTCAACAACTGATGTCCTGGATTACATATTCCATAGATCCCTTAGAAAATAGCCATTGCCTTGATCCACATTGGAATGTGTTTGCTGCATTCCTCTTGAGAAAAGAGGTGAGTGGGTAATCTCTATCATTCTGGTGTCCTGGTCAGTTTGACTTTCCTTCTCTTATTCTAACCATTCTGCTCCTTTCCTTTTGATATGGGAGTGTTTTGTTTATTCCTAAAACCTACTCTTTTCCTCATTTGATTTCCTGAACTCAGATGGAAGACTGGGCTTTATGTTCCTTTCAGCTGAGGACTGAATAAAAGCTCTTGATAATCATATGCGGGATAAAGAGTGAACCACCAGCTCTATACTAATTAGAGACCTGTTGCTGCTAAGAGGACCCACCCTTGGTTGAGGCTTTGCTTTGGATAGTTCTTGGGGGAGGGGTTTATCCAGAGCCCATTTATATGTACCTTCAATAGTGAAAGTTTTTGACTTGAGATCTTTTCAAGATGAGTGTTGTTCTGCCTCAGTCATGGAAGCCAAGTGACCATTCCTGCTATACATGGCCATATTAACCATCCCTGGAACTATCTGCCGTAATATTTCTATAAATAAAGGGATTTACTCTCATGTCTCTAGCATCCTAAGACTTGGAAAGTACTTTCCTCACAATCATTTGATAAAGTAGGTAAGGCAAGTATAATTATCCTAATTTTACAGATGTTAAAATGGAATTACAAATGGGTTGTTTGTCTGAGGTTTTCCAGCTAATAGGTAGCAGAGTTAGGTTTCAATAGGCCTTCAAGACCAATGGTATTTCCATCTCACAACCACCATTCTATTACCAACATGCAGCACCTTCCTCATTTCCTGGATTCTGTCCTCTCTTGTCATAAGTTTGTTGATTCTTTTCTCACCACTCAGTTCTAGGCAATATAATGCTCTCTGAGGATAGCAAATTATTGGGCCCTGAACTCACCCTATCTACCCTTCACCTTAACTTCAGGTAAATACTGCCTTGAGCAAAAGCATGTGGAATCTCTTATCTTCTGCCTCAAAGGTGTCAAACACAAGGTCCAGGGCCATGCATAACACTGCCAAGTGAGGCCTGAACTAGATTAGGATGTAATTGGGAAATATTTAACAAAATAAATAAAAACATAGATAACATTACATTTTAAAATTATGTCAATATGCAGCCCTTAGGGATCATTATGTAGAATTTAATGGACCCTGTTTTATTTGAGTTTGAAACTACTGCTCTACCTATCAGAGTTCCAGTCTTCCTGTGGTCTTGTAGAGTGAAAGTATAGGATTGGAATGGGAAATTATATCAGAAAGTATGAATCAGAGGCAAAGGCTTTACCAGCTCTATAGGATGAACTCATCACTGGTCACTCCCCAGTGGTGCAAGACACAGGGAGACTTAAGGCTACTTTTCAACAGCACATCCAGGCACATGATCTCCTCTCTGTCATGACCTCCACTCCCATCCCCCAGAGTTGAAGATAGTAGAAACTTAGTAGAAACAGAGTAGGTAGTAGTAGAAACATTCATAGAAAGAGAGAAACACTCTAATAGACACAATGAGGAAGGAATCTGGGCATTCCTAACCCCTACAACTATGATGCTTCAATCTGATGTGGTCTAACCTGTCCCCCTTGCTCTCCTAGTTCTGGGAGTGCTATGAGGACCAGTTCCTGAATGTTGGCAATGAAAGACCTACCTCTCCTGATTTTGATGTCTTAGCAGATGACAGAATCAATGTGGGCAAGAAACTTTGGGATTTCCCAGGGCTATTGTTCCCTTCCTTGTCCCATAACCCAGTTGCTCCACATTCCTTGCTGTACTAGGAATGCAGGATAAATTTGATGGGCAAGAAACTGCCAGTTAAGGATGCCAGTGAGAAAAGTATTCAGTAGTCCAAATGAGTAATCACAAGGATGCCATTAGAATGGTGGCTCTGGTGGAATTGAGATAAGGGAAGGGAGGCTTTGGGAGGGTGTAATAAATATTAAACATGCAAAATTCAGTAAAATGTGGGCTAAATGAACTGATAATGCCACCAAATGATAGTAAGTCAAAGGGACCATACAGAAGCCAATAATAGAGTGGCTCCTGAGTTGATATCATGAAGACTTGGCAAGGAGTGAATGCAGAGGGTGAAAAAAGACCTCAACTTTACCTGAGTCCCACATATTCTCAGAAAAGAGGATCTAATCACTAAGCTTTCTCAGAGGGGACTTAGTTATGGACTAACATAAGCACTGAGTTACTTGTCTTCCAGCCTATGAAGATCATAAGAAGGGGGAAGGAAGAACTGGACCCCACTGAGTACTGATTCAATATAGTGATAGATGAAAAAGAGTTATTATTTTTCATGAGCAGCTTCCTTCTTAAGCCTTAGGGAATACCTTCCCTAGTTGATATTGAGGGACAGCATGGTATAGTAGACAGAGCTCTGGACTTGGAGTCAGGAAGACCTGTATTTGAATCTTGACTCAGCTGCTTCCTAGTTGTGTTTCCCTGGGCAAAACATTTTACCCTCTCTATTCCTCAGTTTCCTCATAAGTGAAATGAGGGAGCTAGATTCTGTGTTCTGTAAGGTTGTCCAACTCCAAATCTATGATCTCATGACCCTCAGCAAATGTCTTTCGTCTGAAGACAAAGAGGGTGAGTTATTCCGCCTTTCAATTTTACCCTCTGCAAAGTCTTAGGGACTTTGTGGTACAGTGCTACATTTTAATGGGTTCCTTGACCCTTCTACTTTGGATATATGTGGGTGGAGGAATGAGGGGGTGGGAATAAGCATTTATATAGTGACTATTATGGGCCAAGGTAGTGTGCTAAGCACTTTACAAATATTATCTCATTTGACACTCACAACAACACTGAGGTAGGTGTTGCTATTATCCCCATTTTACAACTGGGGAAACTGAGGTTAAGTGACTTGTCCAGTGTCACACAGCTAGTAAAGGTCTGAGACCAGATCTGACACTTGCCCCCTTAATGACTCAATTTCTTTCAATGCTGAGCGAAGGGATGAATTCCCTTTTGTCTACTTGACAGGTCTTCTTGACTCCTGGCCCAGTGTACTATCATCTACCGAGCCCCTCAGCTGCCTCAGTCAGGACAGAGTGTCCCTCTTCATCCCAGCAAAGTTAGCCTGTTTTTAAAAAAAAATTCCATAACCAAAATTAGCTGTGTGTGTGTGTGTGTGTGTGTGTGTGTGTGTGTGTGTGTGTACACACATATATATTTTATCATTGTTTCAGGAACAGTGGGTGAAGGTTTTGGGTGCATTTTTCATAAACTTTTCCTAAGAGCTTTCCCAAAGCTCCCCCAGAAATGTCCTCGGTTTATGCCTTTTCCCTTTTGTCTTCTCCATTTTATGCCACATACATAATATTCAGGGAAATTTCTCATTGAGTAACTTTGAATATATGATAGGGAGGGGGAGAAGAAAACAACGGAGCAGAATGTGAATGAATACCTGTTGAGAACTTCCAATGAATTCTCATACAAGAATTATTTAGGGACTTATCTAAACAAGACATGGTCTAGATGGAGCACAGAGGGTGAAAAAAGACCTCAACTTTACCCAATTCCCACATATTCTCTGACAAGAGGATCTAATCGCTAAGCTGTCTCAGAGGGGATTTAGAATTGGAATTTAGAGCTGGAAAAAAACCGTAGAAATGATCTATCAAATCCTTTTGACAAGAAACTGAGACCCCAAATAATTGAACTGACATGTTCTAAGTCCTATAGCTGGTTGGTAGCAGAGTGAAGACCTGTTTGTTATTGGACAGCTAGGTAATGCAGTAAGTAGAGTGCTGGGCCTGGAGTCAGGAAGATCTGAGTTCAAATTCGTCCTCAGATGCTAACCACATCATCCTGGGCAAGTCCCTTAACCCAGTTTGCCTCAGTTTCCTCATCTGTAAAATGAGCCAGAGAAGGAAACGGCAAACCACTCCAGTATCTTTGCCAAGAAAACCTCAAATAGGGTCACAAAGAGTTGGACGCGACTGAACAACATAAACAACAACAAAGCAGAGGGAAGACTAAAACTCACATTTCCTTATTCCCGTGTCAGTGTTCTTTCTACAACACTGTGCTATCTCTCTTTAGGTTAGACTAGAGGAAGAACTTCCTCTCCTGAAGTTCATTAAGACATTGGGAGTATTTCGGATCTCTTCTCTGGATGATTTTAAGAACGGGGTCCATCTGGATGATCAAGGTGTGATTTTTTTCAGAAAGTAGGAAGAAGGACAGGGTGGGCTTTGTTGATTCTAGCCCCATAATGACCATCTCTGTTATCAATTCACTGGACTAATTTTTTTTTTTCATGACATTTGCCCTCTTAATGACTCAGTTTCTTTCTCTGCTGAGTGAAGGGACAAATTCCTGACTTCTGCCCACTTGACAGGGATGTTGCAAGCCTTGGTTAATGTCTGTAAATGTTTTTAGCTCCTCTGAGGTGTGTGTTCTGTAAATACGAGGTATTAATAGCCACAGGCAGCAATGAAACAAAACTGAATTGAACTGCAGCCATGTTCCGGGAGAGAAACACAAACAACCATAAAACACGAAGCTCACATGTGATCCATCTTATTGACCCTTCTTTAAAAAAGGCAACCTTCGTCTCTGACGGTACAAACCTGCTGCTCAGCTTCAGGATGCAAGTGAAAAAAGACCCAGACGACGACTTGATTTGTTTTGAACTTTTAATTTCTCATCTAATTGGTAGGATTAAAAGCACATCTGGCAAAGGCCGTGCCAGAATGTTTTGTTTGCAGGGGAGTGGAAATCTAGGAAAGGAAATACTCTAAGAGGGAAGGCCTCAGAGAGAGGCTGATGCCATCTTGGGGCCCTCATCTAGGGGGTCTAAATCAGGATGGTGTTGCAATATTATTGAACTTATTGTGCCAAATGTCTTACAGACCTGTGGTTAGAGATAGGACTTTTTCTGTTTCATGTCTGTTCTTGGTCTTTGCTGGGAATCAGTAGAAGCTTTGGCTGCTATGGGCCCAGAGAGAAGCAACTGAGCATGCTAAGAAGGAAAGCCCGTAGTGTACTTCTAGAGGGTACCCATTGTCTCCCTACCTAGGCCTGTGCTATACAAAGGAAACAGCTTTGAGGAATGTTCACGGTCGCTCCCCTGTGCTGCTGTGGCATTAGCAATTTCGAGTATGGGACTCCCCCTGTACGTGTTCTCCACTGGCTCCTGTTACCCCCAGGGCATGTTGGTAGGAGGTGGAGGTGACCAGATGTTTAACTCTTATATGCTCATGAATGCTTCGATATAAATGCAGTTTCCACTCAATCCATAGACAAGTCATTCTCATAAGCACTAATAGGACTTACAGATGTGCTGCAAGCTGAGAATATGATGCTGAACTCCCTAATGGAATTTTTTGTAATTATCTGTTGCACAAGGGATCCTATATAAACCTACTCTGGACAGGATTTTTATTTTATTTTATTTTATTTGTAAGCCTCAAGTAGGCTTACTTTTTAAAATACTAAGCTCCTAAGTCTCCTGGAAAATTGTTGCCACTAAGATATCCTATTGTCCTTCACTTCTGCTAGTGGTCATGGTCCCACATGGAAAACTCATCATGGAGCTGAGGCTGTTTCTCACTATGTGCATACAGGTAACTTGAAAAACATCTGGCAGCTGTGCAGCTTCAGGTTCATTTACAAAATATATTGAAAATAGTTTTGGGAGTTGGAGGTTTGAAATACAGCCCTCCTCGGTTACAAGGGATGGACTTGGTGAACTCCAGGGGTCCCTGCCAGCCTTACAATTCTAGCATTCTATTAACAAAGGCAGGATTGATGACCTCAACTAAACAAGCTGAGAAAATCCCCATGATGCCAGGACATTACGCAGAGTTTCCAAGTGCTCAAGCCATTGCTGTTCCCACCACCTCATCCTCGGAAAGTACAAAAAGTGCAGGTTACCCCGAAGGTTGCAGAACAAGAGGCTCTGTTGCTTTGGGTGGTGGTGGGGCAACCCACCCTATCTCTGGGGAGAGCATGCAGCATGGATATCAACAGAAAAATTCAGGTTGATAGAAATGAGTTAGACTTTGATGTAGTTCCCTCAGGCCTCTGTTTCTGGAAGGAGAGAGTGATGGGGCTTTTACTTTAATTACTTGGACCCACAGAGTGAACTGTTACCTTCTTGCAGGGGCAGCAATCCATTAGTGAGCCACTGAATTTACAATGAGACAGTGAGACATCATTTATAGTGACGAAGCTTCCTCACAGCTTGGACCATGGAGCTTTGGGTGCCTCTGTCTGTGGTCTGATTTCCTGGGTGAAGGGCAAGTTTCTTGATTTTATGTCCTATCTAACCTTCAAACAGGAGGTGAACTGATAAAGTAAGAGATCTAAAAGCGAAATAATCCATATCTCATTACATTGCTCTCTCTATGGCCCCTAACTCCTCCTCTTGCCCTTCACCCTTCACCAGAAATCATCTATTCTTTTACCAGGGGAATCTCCCTGAGAGAGACCACAGTATCAAGATGGGCTAGTAGCTTTGCCCAAGGAAAGATCTCTATAATAAAACATATGTAATATAAGGAAACTAGACTCAAGACTATTTGATTGGAAGGATCAGGATTTATAGAGTCTCCCCCTCCATTCTTCCTCCGCTCCTTGAACCTGCTACTTTAATAATGAACTAAGGTGTTAGAGGATTGCTTTTTCTACTGATTAGGGACTGGGAAAGTGTGGACCACGAATGGTACTGTGGTTTTTTGAACTGGTACTAGTAATGTTGGTGCTCTGACTTCAGTTCCCTTCATCAGTGTCTGAGATAACCAGAGAGATGACTTTAAAATACTACTTTCTTGTGGAAGATTTTCTCACAAAGGATATTATTGACCAGAAGTTTTTCATTTATAGGAAAGCCAAAATAAGAAAGAAAAAAGGGGATCTTTTGCATGAACAAAATTAGGATCAAGAAAGGAAGTGGTCAACTGGGAAAAAATATTGCCTTTGTATCAAATATTTCTGATAAGAGTATGAAAGCTAAGATATGTAGGCAGCTAACAGAAATAAAAATATTTGAGGACAAAAGTCATACCCCAATAGATAAGTAGTCAAAGGATATGAACAAATGTTTCTCAAAAGAGTTTTAGACTATCAATAACCATATAAAAGAATATATCCAAATTACTTATAATAAGAAAAATTCAAATCAAAACTCTGAGATTTCAACTTACCCCTAGCAAACCAATGATGACAAAAAAGGGAAATAGTCAATGTTGAACTGGTTGTGGAAACAAATGCACACTAATTTTCTGTTATGAGTTGTGGATTTGTCCAATGCTTCTAGAAAGCAATGCGAAATTGTGCAAAGGAAGTGACCAGAATGTTCATAGTCTTTGACCCAGAGACTGCACTGCTAGCCATATACCTCAAGGAGGTCAATGATTAAAAAAAAAAAAAAAGCAAGGTACTCTATACCCCCAAATATTGATTGCGGCACTTTTTGTTGTAGCTAAGAACAGGAAACAAAATAGATGTTCATTGATTGGGGAATGTTTAAACAAGTTGTGGTCTATGAATATAGTGGAATATTACTGTGTTATAAGAAATGGAGAATTCAATGAAAACAGAGAAGCATGGGAAGACTTAATGTGAACTAATGAAAAATAAAGTAAGCAGAACTAGGACAACAATGTTCATAATGACTGCAACAACGTAAATGACAATATAACAATCGAAACCAAATGCTACAATGATTAAGCTTGGCCCCCAAGAAGAGACATGAAAAGAAACCTACTTTCTCTTCTTTGCAGAGGATGAGGACTATGGGTGTGAAACATTATACTAATATATGACTTTTCTGATGTGTTGATTAGTTTTGCTAAACTCTTCCCTCCCCACTCCTTTTTTATTCTTTATTCTCCAAGAGGGGTAAATGTATACACTGGCCCATGAAGATGATATTTAAATAAATCTACCAATACAATTTATTTTTTTGAAAGAGGAAATGGGCTTATAATTCAACAAAAGAAATTTAGAAAAGGGACAAAGAACTCAATAATGGAATGATTTAATCACATGCATTAGATAAACCCATATAAGAGAGTTATTCTTTCACCAACCTAATCACAGAAAAGGGGCTAGATAATTGAATGAGGTGTTAAATCCATCTCCTATTATCGCAATTTTAAAAAAGGAAGAATTCTTCTTTCCTTCAGATAACTTAAGTGTGGTTCTACTTGAAGGTAGGAAGATGGATTAGAGGAGTAGTTTTCAAAACTTTTTGATTTACAGGCCATTTTAGTGGAAAGCTCTCTTTTCCACCCACCTTTGGCCTTTAGCACATGTCTGCTATTACCAAAGGTACTGTCCAAAAGAAATGAAAGAGGATTGTTCCTTTTGTGAGTAGATACCTTGCTTTTAGTAAATAAACTGGATGTATGATTTCACTGACATAGGAAAATCCCAGGGAGGGAATTTCTTCTGCCAATACAGGTTGTCACCTGCTTTGTAGCACTTCAAGTGACTTGCCCACAGTCACACAGCCAGTGTATATCAGAGGCAGGACTAAAAGCCAGGTTGTGACTCTAAAACCAGTTCTCCTCCCACTTTGCCATGCTGCTTATTATTTTGTTAAATGTTAGAAGTAAATTGTGAATTTAGAAACAAAAGTAAAGCTTGTCATTAATAATTTAATTAATTAATTAATAATATTTTTAATTTTACCAAAGCACAAAGATAGTCCTTATACTATCTCAGTGGAACATTTATAGTCTACAAGACTATTCTTTAAGAATCTATGGAGTAGATAATACCAAAATTATAGGAAATGGTATTTCAAAAACACCGATAGGACTCCCTTTTTATCACTAATTCCATCTAGGGGAAGATTAGATCTGGACCTTAGTCAGGGTATAGGTGGGATAGGCCAACAAATAAGAAGCCTATGAATTCTGACTATGGATGATGCACATGTCAGGTTATAACCCTCTCCTGGGCTTGAGGGGGCTGATCACGGTACACTGAGTCAGTATGTTCCTCTCATCCCTGGTCTACAGGCAAAGGAGAGAGGTTCAATGCCTTTTTACCGAGACTGAAGCAAATCTGTTCAAGCCACTTTGGGAGTTTCCTCTTCTCCCATGAGGGGGACCAAGATAAAAGCATATATGGCTTGTGTCAGCAATGGGAGAGACATTGCCAGGAAAGTCCTTCTGGGGATCAGCTTAAACCTGCCCATTTTCCTGCCGTGTCAGAACACGTTCAGCACCAAGCAGCCACAGGCAGTTGCCACAGAAGCAGGTGAAACACTGAGATGGAGTTGGGTGGGGTGAGGGCAGGCAGGCACATTAGCGTGTGTTTCTTAGGGCTATCTAGTCTTTTCTGGCGTTTTGAATGTTTTGTTAGATAAAAAGGAAGTGGTGTTTGTGAAGGGAGAGGAATCATCCCCCTCCCTTCTTCTGAGGGAGTTTTTGATAAGTGTGATATACCTAAACTGTTTTAAAGTTTAAAACCTAAAAATTTTAAAGTTTAAAACCTAGCTGTTTTAAAGAATTTGATTTTCTAGCTTAGATTCCTTTATCTTATTACCAAAACTGATTGTGTTCTGCCAAGGGTTATCCACAAACTCTCTCAGAACAGTACTCCCTCATACTCTTCAACAGAATTAGTCTGGTAAACTCAGGGCTCTCTTGACTATTGGCAAGAGAGCATCTTGGCAGGTTGTACCCAATAAATCACAGAAATAGAGATTTCTCTTTGAAAAACAGGGGTGCATGTTTATTTAGCATGTATGATTTTAAAATGTAGCTCCTAGGGTACCCAACAAACAAGTATACTCATGCTGAAAAAGGTACCCCAGGTTCAAAGTATTCTTTGAATCCATCAGTCAAAATCATAGTTCAGTAACCCCCTACTGATGTGTTTATTTTTAATACTCAGCCAAAGTATATAATTTTGTGTTGTTTTCTTGGCAAAGATACTAGAGTGGTTTGCCATTTCCTTCTCTATCTCATTGCATGGATGAAGAAACTGAGGCAAACAAATTTAAGTGACTTGCCCAGGATCACGCAACTAGTAAGTGTCTAAGGCCGAATTTGAAGTCAGGTCTTCCTGACTCCAGGCCTGGCACTCTATCCACTATGCCACCTAATTGCCCAAAGTATATAATTAGTTCAAAGTAAAAACCTATAATGAAATAACATAGAAAGAAAAGTAGCAATAGAACACTCCTTCCATAAACTTGGGGCATACTCTCCTATAAATACACCTATCATCACTAGGAAGAGTGAACATACATAAGAAAGTACATGAAGGAGTCTTAACTTCCTGGGTCCAAGTTCTTTTGGAACACAGAGTTCTGAAGCCTGCAAACATTTAGTCTGTCTTTAACTAACTTCCATCTCACCAGAAGAAAAGTCTCTCTCCAAAGCTTCTAGTCATTCTCACATGGTGTTAGAACTAAGTCCCTTTATACCTGCCAACTCCTATTTGCCAACCTGCACCCCTTCAAAATCATTTTAAGAGCTGCCTTTCAACATACTATCAAGAGCTCTTTGGAACTGAGATTCCATAGTTTTCCTCACCCAATATCCTTCATATCTCCCATGCAACTACCAGGTTGAAATGAAGGGAGAACATTGTGGCCCAGTAGATTCTGGAACAGATCAGTAAAGCAGGGCCCAAGAAGTCAATTTCCATATTATAGTCCTTATAGTCTCAGGCACAGGGTAATAACTGAGGAAGGTGGGTTGAATGTTTTTTGTTTTGTTTTGTAGTCTTGTAGAAAGATGAATGACTAACTTCGCTGTCTTTGCTAAACCACCTACTGATAGTTTCCTAGTTTGATCCAATTCAACAAATATTTATTGATTAGTTTTACCAGCAGCAGCAGCAACAGCATTGTTCATACTTATATATTGTTAAGGCTTGTAAAGTACTTATAAATCTTATTTAATCTTCACAACAGTTCCATGAGGTAGGTGCTGTTATATCCATTTTGTAGATGACAAAAGTGAATATTTTATATCACAGGTATTAAATGACTTTCCCAGAGTCACATAGCTAAGTGCCTGAGGCAGTATTTGAACCCTTAGCTTGGGAGAATGAAATCAGCTGGTCTCAGTGTTATATCTACAAGAAAGAATTATAGAATTGATGATAAAGCGTTCTATAATCTGAAGTGTTAACTAAAAAATGTGAAGTGATCTATAGTTATCCCTTTCATATTGCAACTTTTCCCTATTGTAGTTTTGATATATCACAGGTCAGCATAAGAAATTAAATGGGAACTTTTGGGGAGTTTTGCGGAAGCCGCAGAGGACAAAAAAAGCAGACAACACAGTAAAAGCTTAGAAACTCAGAAATGCATAAAATATATGTATGGTATTGTATAATGCCAACATGTTTATTTTTTAATGCCACAATAATTCAGACTTCTTCTCTGGTATGAAGGGAAGGCCAAGAAATTTTATGTGGATTTTCCAGAGCGCAGGGGCGCCACACCCCTAACCCCCACAATATGGAAAGGATAACTGTATTTGGTCCCTCAGTGGCAGCATCAAACAAAATTGAGTAAAGCCTCTTTCTCCATTCAGAGATTAGGACTTGATACTGGGTTTGGGGAGATAGAAATGGTCCTTGACATTAAGAGAAATTTGATTTGAAGGGAGAGAGATCAAATGGCTCTGTCAGCATATTTAGAATGATCGAATGTGAGAGATAGCAAGGACCTTAGCAATCATTTATAGAGGAAGAATGAAGGCCCAGAAAAGGTAAGTCACTTGTTCAGAGTTGTCTGATGAATTAGTGGCAGAGTTAGGGTTAGAATTCAGGTTCTCTGATTCAACTAAGTATTGTTTTCATTTACACCACGAGTCAAATAAATCTATGTACAAAAGCATATACACACCCAAATACCCAATTCAATTTAGCAAACATCTTTTATTAAGTAATTACTCTACACATCAGAAATATGGCAAGGAATCCAAATGTGATTTCAGACTGCATGTATTGAGCTGTAGTATCCAGAGCAAAGGAGGTGAACATTCCACTGTATTCTGCTCTTATCAAACCACATCTGCAGTATCGTGCACAGTTTCCTAATATTTTAGGAAAGACATTAACAAACCAGAATAGGACAACCAGTATGGCAAGGGGCACTCAGAACCATTGTATATGGGGATCCATTGAAAGAACCAGAAATGTTTAGCCTGGAGAAAAGAAGAGGATGAGTAGCAGGGGTATTATTGTTACTGTCAAATATCTGAAGGACTGTCATGGGAAGAGTATTCTACCTACTTTACTTGACCCTGGAATGTAGAACTAGGAAAGGTAGATGGAAGTTACTCAATTTCAAGCTCTTTGAGAGCAGAACCTGTGTTGTTTTTCATCTTTTGTCCTTGCTATGATGGGGAAGTATGTTGGTTTGAGGCTATGATTTGTGATCTATCTAGACCATGCATACATATATATATATATATATATATATATGCATATACATATGTGTATATATTGCTTAGGAAATACTTCACATGGCTATTTTATCTTCTGTCTTATAAAGGATGTG